>NC_059269.1:19386128-19401128 GCF_017591435.1 Portunus trituberculatus
GGAAACCGATAACTGTATTAAAGGTACATTTTACGCAACAACGAGTAATTGAATACAAAAGCTGGTGTGCCTTTTCTGTGTTTATTCACGACCGAAATGGAAAAATGTACACAACTCGTCCCCCGTTACCTCTCTTTAAATTATACCGCTTGAAATATGAAGCTAAACAAGATTATTACTATAATTTTAATAACCGCAATATAGATGATAGTATGAACGACCATATACAGCTTGCAATATGAACCAACATGATAACGGGCAGGATGAACGACCATCATATAATTTATCGTATTAAACCACGTAATTTGGTTTGTATCATGAACAGGCGCAGTATATGCATGTGAAATTAATTTTTAACGTTATGATTAAGTTTTACTTGTTAACTTCAAAAATAATCTTGAAATAAAAGCAAACATTCTAGAGTTCATGATACCAAGACAATTTCTTACCTGCCTACTTCCTTTCTTTTTTTTTTTATATATACCTTGTGGTTTTTTCACGGTAAAATATGTACTAAAGGGGGACACTTTTTGTGGTACCTCCTATCTGAAAGCCCACCCGCTAGGAAACCGTTGCTTCGAGTGAGAAAGCCCAACCTACACTCGGACCGTAGACAGGATTCGAACCCGTGCGCTTGGAGACCCTTCGGACACCAAAGCACGCATGGTTCCACTGTACCACTGTGGGCCCCTTTAATATTTTTTTTCCCCCGTTTTGCGGAGGCTGGGGGGAAGATGGAATATTATGAATGATATACACTAGTTAACAAAGTGATTATGAACGTATTTAAAAAGACATTCAAGCGTTTATCAGCTATTCGCTCTTTGTTATTTACTTTTTGTTATGTAGGAGAAAAAGCCAGCCAAGGGCAACACAGTGTTACAAAATAAAAGCCCACTTGAGTGCTGGTTCTCAAAAGATAAGAAGGGTTAGCCAAAATTAGAGACCAAATGTCCTGATACCTTCCTCTTAAAAGAAGTTAAGTCGTAGGAAGACGGAAATACAGAAGCAGGCAGGGAGTTCCAGAGTTTGCCAGTGAAAGGTATGAATGATTGAGAGTACTGGTTAAGTAAATTTTTGTAGTCTATCTTCTTACCTTCCACACTTCCTGCGTTTTTGTTCTTGCTTTTGCCAGTCTGCAATAGTGGCCAGAAACATGCGTTCCTTTCCTTCACGTGCATATATGACAATTTTCTTTTTATATGTAAGAAGGGAAAGCCGGCCAAAGGCAACAACACTTTAATTAAAAAATAAATCCACACTGGTATCTGACAGTGATCGGTAAAGTTTCCCCTCCTGGAAGTTTTCAATCAAACATACTCTTTCCACATTCCTTTTTGAATCATCTACATTATATTTTTGTCAAGTTGCAAGTTCTTTCTCTGTAATCCGAACTCTTATTCAAAACCCATAAAAACTGGGTGTCTATTAAATTTAACCGCTTTATTTATGTTTCTGATTTGTTCTCTCCTTTGTTCATCTTCATTTGTCACGTCACATAGTTTATTTGTATAATCCTATGTCTTTTTACTCCTAATGTCACGTACCTCGGTTAAAAAACTATGAAATCTGTTCCCCACTGAGTGTAATGCATTATTTAAATGTTTGTATTTGGTGCCTCTCTTTTCTCATTTACATTAGTCAACGTCACACGGTTCTATCTTCCTAATCCCATACCGTAACAATGTGAGGACCTAATATCACGTATAAATCCCTTTTTAAGACACACGACAAATGTGCCACTGAAGCAATTGTGTTATCTATGTTTGTGTTTTGTTCAGTCCATCACTTACCTGCATCTGTCATGTCGCGAGTTGTTCTCTGTATGCCAAACATGTGTTGATCCTAATGTCACGTAGAGATCCTGGTTTAAAAGCCATAACAGGTGTTCATCATTGAGTTCACTGCATTACCTGTACGTTTCCATTGTATCATTAATCAGATGAAGTCCTGGAGAGAGAGAGAGAGAGAGAGAGAGAGAGAGAGAGAGAGAGAGAGAGAGAGAGAGAGAGAGAGAGAAAAAGAGAAGAAACTGTAAATTAATATCAGTGGTAAAAATACAGACAAATTCCTTGCCGATAATTAATGTTTGAACACTTCCATTTATTTTGCAGTTAATAGTTTACGTAATGGAAGGGACGATTGAGTACAGTCTCCCTTACAAAAGTCATTAAATACTGCTAGGGAGCCCAAATAAAACTAAAAACCTCATCAAAGACTTGGTTGTGTTGTAATTGGTACAGTGTCGGATGAGCCTTCGTGTGACAGCCTAGAAATGGTGTACTATCGATAATAAAAGGTTCCAATGCTATTCTAACACTAATACTGCTTTCTCAATTCACCTACCCGCGTGATAACCATCTACTCTTTTCCCGTAGCGGTGTCATTCCTTAACCAAATAAATGATTATACGTGTAATGAACGCCTTTCATCTACAGCAATTAATTACAATGCTATTATTATTTTGTTGGTTGTCCATAATACAAATACACACCAAGGCACACGCACACACACACACACACACACACACACACACACACACACACACACACACACACACACACACACACACACACACACACACACACACACACACACACACACACACACACACACACACACACACACCAAGCCGTGAAGCAGGTAAATACATATACCCGAGCGTTTCAAATCTGAAAGCCTGGTAATCAAATCATGGGCAACGAGAGTGAGGCTCGCGTTGACTCGCCACCCAGGACGGTCAGGTGATTAGGGAAACGACACACGGCAGCCAACATACCCACACCTATCCACATCCAGCACTCACACCCACAATCTATCTCTCACCCACACCCGCACACCAAGATACACTTCTCTGAACTAGAAATACACCTACACTGACACTCTCCATTTCTCTCACCCATACCTACTATAGTACCTACATCCTACACCCAAATGCCTACACTCACTACAGTTATATAGTTACAAAATCTCTCTCTCTCTCTCTCTCTCTCTCTCTCTCTCTCTCTCTCTCTCTCTCTCTCTCTCTCTCTCTCTCTCTCTCTCTCTCTCTCTCTCATGCACATTTCAGCTAAAATGGAAAAGAGAGACAGGAGGGATGAACACCAAAGATTAATGAAAGGGGGGTAAAATAGAATAGAAAAAAAAAAAAGGAAAACACTGCATCAACGTTGGTATCAGTGTGTGTGTGTGTGTGTGTGTGTGTGTGTGTGTGTGTGTTGCGTTGTGTTGTGTTGTGTGTTGGACTAATGCATGTGGTAAAAGCATTTCTCTCTCTCTCTCTCTCTCTCTCTCTCTCTCTCTCTCTCTCTCTCTCTCTCTCTCTCTCTCTCTCTCTCTCTCTCTCTCTCTCTCTCTTTTTACACACTCTCACAAACCCACACAAAAATATAACTTGCGTAGGAAAAGTTGGAAACCTAATGAAGGCTCCTATGCAGAGAGAGAGAGAGAGAGAGAGAGAGAGAGAGAGAGAGAGAGAGAGAGAGAGAGAGAGAGAGAGAGTATTGTATTTACTTGTGGTGATTTCGGAAAGCAATGCACGGGACACGATTTTGTCATGGAAATAAGTGTGTGCCAGGGAAAGGTGACACGTGGGCGAAGAGTGAATGGGTGAAACGTGCCTGGATTGCATGGGGAAGCACGGTACAAAAGGCTAACGTCAGTGGGGGTCATACTTTCCACCCTTGCTTGTGTGGCCACTTAACTTGTAGTAGTAGTAGTAGTAGTAGTAGTAGTAGTAGTAGTAGTAGTAGTAGTAGTAGTGTTGCCGAACGTTAGTCCCTCCTTCCCTCTCTTACATCTCTTTCTCTCTCTCTCTCTCTCCTCTTCAGCATCCGCGTCTACTCTTTGTTCTCCCAGATTTTTGTTTGCTATTGTTTTCAGCGAGTTTCCTCTTCCCCGTTGTTTGAATCACCCTCTTTCACATTCTCGTTTATTTTCTCCTCCTCCATCCCTTCCTGTTGTCATCGTCCTCCTCCTCCTTCTCCTCCTCCACTCCCTTTCCCTCACCGACCCTTGATCACGTGGTGTCAGGTTTACTGGAGTGTCTGGAGCTCATCTTACCTGATTCCACAGCTATTTATAGTCCCGTTTATCTAGAATCCCGTACGGTAAGGATATGGCTTTCAAAAAAATGTGATTACCAAAATTTCTTAGAAAACCACAATTTTTAAGACATGAAAAGTAGAAGAAAAGTATTTATATAAGAATTCCATGCGTGTTATTGTTAAGCATTTAGTACCATGACGCGTTTCCATATTCATTCTGGCTACTATATTGGTGATTTTATACAGCTTCAGAAACTTTGTGGGGATTGAAATAGTGAAGACTCTGGCCATTAATCTTCTAACCTCCATAGATCCTTCTTAATGTCAATAAAATGGTCTAATCATACCCAAATCTCATGGTAAAATATATGTACCAGTACTGAAGGGGTTAAGGAGTTATCATAAAGAGTTGATGTGGAGTATTTTGTTTGGGATGCGAGGGTGTTAGGTCACTTACAAATCATGACAGGTATATGACGAAATGTCTCTCCTTCTTGGTCTTTCCTCATCCGAGTGCCTAAAGTCACGATTTATCTTCATTCGTCATTTCGTGCTTGAAAGATCATTGAATCTGTATCACCACTGCTTTCTATTATTCTTCACTAACACACACTTCAAAAAAAGGTTTAAATTGTTATTCTACATATTTTCTGTTTGTTCTTCCTTGTCATACCTTCACCGTGAGTTCTGAGTGATATTTTTCTTCATCCATCATTTAGAACTCCAAAGATTATGGAATCCTTACCAGTAGTGATTTCTACTGGCGCGAAGTTCATAAAATTTTCCTTTCTGAAATGGGAATCGTGCGCCACTTATTTGTTAATGCTGAAGCTAATTTGGTAAAACCTCGATACATTTTCCTTCCACATGGTCAGGTGGTATAAAATAAGCCTCTTTGCACAGTCTGAGGGTCAGCATCAAGGTAAAGAGATAGCCTTGGTCAGCAGGCTCTTTCATAAGTGTCTCGTTAAAGTTGTGATGCATCCTGGGTACATAAGAGAGCGAGGAAGAGGAGGAGGAGGAGACTAAATAAAACTCAATATTTGGAACAAGTGGGTCGTGGGATCTCATGGCTGCCTTAAATCTCCTTTTTTTTCCACCTTGAGGTCAACATCTTGGGAATAACTTTACATAAGAAACGAGGTCGTATTTTGGGGATTTTTATATGATTAAGGCAAGGAGGTTTAGAGGACAGGCATAACTCTCCAGAATTTGCGTAATGGTGCACAAACATGACTCCATCAAATCAGAAAATTCGTAGGAAGGAAATGTGAACCCTCTCTAGTATGGTTTCTTTCACATTAATTGACAGGCTGGAAATATCACTGTGGGCAAAACTGAGCCTTAAGAAGTGAGGTTATACCAACCATGGCTTCTCAAGGCGACACTGATATCCCTGCATGACTACGTGTGTTTTAGTAGCGAAGGTTGTGTAACTGTTCTGTAGGATATTGTGTACGTGTGAGGTGAAAATAGAGCAGATTGTGAAAGTTACCTCTCCTCGTCTAATAATGATAATACTGTGTGATATTTTGCATTAGATATATTTTGTGAATATTAAGTAGATTGTGGCCGTTACCTCTGTTCTCTATAAGTAATGTGTGTGTTTATACATTCACATCAGTTTAACTAGTGTAGATAATGATATTTGATGAGCGAGCAATATTTAACAGCGAAAATGAAGCCGGTAATGAAGTCACTTCCCATCTTCACCAAGGCTGTGCGTTGATGTCAAGATACCATTGCATTAACTTATCTACACTCCCAAGGTGGAAAATATTGGTGTATATAGCGGAAATTCAGGTGAGCAGGTGCCTTGCCTCGAATGGGGAGATGAATTTCACGGCGTGTGAGGCGAGCTGAGGGCGGAGGCTTGATCTTGCCGGCAGGATAATCTGATCGCTGCTGTGCCGTTCGCCTAGAAACTTTGGAGGAGTCTTGTGATAAGCTCGTCAACTCCTTGCTCGAGTAATGAGTTCAGCAGTGTTTGTTCTGCTGACTTCAGGCATAGTACAGTAGTGTGTTGGTTTATATTGTTGATCTATTGACTTTTAGTGATTTGTTTTCTTGTCTGTTGGGGATGAATGCTCTCTCTCTCTCTCTCTCTCTCTCTCTCTCTCTCTCTCTCTCTCTCTCTCTCTCTCTCTCTCTCTCTCTCTCTCTCTCTCTCTCTCTCTCTCTCTCTCTCTCTCTCTCTCTCTCTCTCTCTCTCTCTCTCTCTCTCTCTCTCTGCATCTTTTAATCAACGTCATAGAATCGTTCACTGGAGTGCACATCTCTTTCGTCTGGTGTTATGAAGTCTGTCTCGTGTTCTGATGATGTATTTTGGTTCCCGAGACAACCCGTTTTTATTCTGTGTTATTGAGAGAGAGAGAGAGAGAGAGAGAGAGAGAGAGAGAGAGAGAGAGAGAGTGAGTGAGTGAGTGAGTGTGAGTGTGTGTGTGTGTCAGACCAACGCAACAGAAATGAATAAAAAGACGAAAGATTAGGACTCACAAATTCATTGGTGACAGTCAGGCATGAACATACAATACAATAGAGAAAGACGAACAGACAAACAGAATAATGGATAGGAAATAAACAGGCAGACAGAAACAGACAGACATATGGAATCGGGAAAGATAAATGAAAACGAAATGGAAAATAATGTACAGACAGTCATAAAAAGATTAACCCTTTCAGTACCAAGACATGTTTTCATATTTATTCTCTTAGTATTTGGTGGTTTAATGCAGCTTCAGAAACTTATGTGGGGGATTCAAATAGTGAAGACTGTGGCCATTAAACTTCTGACCTCCATAGACCCTTTCTAATGTAAATAAATCATCTAATGACACCCAAAACTCAAGGTAAAAATATTTCCCAGTACTGAAGAGATTAAAGATAATTAGACACAGAGAGACATAAAGTAAAACAGTAATAGTTATAATATGAAGATCAATTTTGATAGCAGTATTGCAGTTTTCGTAAAGTTCAAAAGCCATAAGCGAAATTGAACCCGACCGGTGGAAGCTTCCTTAGAGAAGTCACTGTATCGAGCTGAAGGAACGACAACTTTGCGACAGATGCACAACTCCCGTGACACTTGAAACTTGCCTGACCCAAGCAAGGCAGCGAGGCCCCGGAGAAAGACTCCGTGACAGCCTAGGCAGGAAGGAGGATTTCAACGTAGCTTTAGGCTGGAAATGAGATGCATATGCTAACTTACAGAAAACTTACTTACCGATAAATTTTTAAGTGTATATTTTTCTTATATTGATGACTATAGAAAAAAAAAGATAGGTTTGCTGAAGATGCCAGTTACTGAAGAGGATTTAAGAGTTAATGGCGAGCTCCTCCTTAATGTTCTTTTATTCTTGAAAAAAAAAAAAATGTATTTACCTATGGAATAATGTCCGTGGATTATGTTCTTAAAATTACTGGTGAATTATTGGCCATAGTATATAGTATCTCTTTATTCTTAATCTCAAAGGCTTTAAAAATAATAAAAATTGGCTTAGATGTCTCTATAAGATTATACCTGAGAATGTAGTAGAGTTGCAGATCAATGTTTTGATCTTAAGCCAGTATGTGTTCATTGTTGTTAATGAGTCATGAAATCGTTCCTCTTTCTTGCTGTGGCAGCTCGACTTGTTGTCTGTTACGAGTAAGAGAGTGGCAGGAGTTTGTATTGCAGCAAGTGCGTTGGGGAGTTTATTGGTTGATTTGCGTGGGCAGAGATCACGTGGTTATAAGACTGTGATGACTGAACTGTTTAGGATGTATCTCTCGAATACAAGAATGAGCGAGTAATTTTCCTTTATTTTATTTTTTTTTTACTAAGAACGTGTTGAATTGATACCATGGATAGCACCATTCCCTCCTCAGTTATCTCTAAACTTATCGATACCTGTTTTAAAAATATCCGTTGACAAATCATCTCCTGTCAATAACCCTCCAGCATGAATAAAAAAAAGCATTCCCAAAACAAAATAAAAAAAAATTAACACTGAGTGAAACCTAAGATGGATGGTCTCAGGTGAAACGTACCTTACTCTTGATACACGAGATGGAAAATGTGAGGAAAGATACGCGGTGCAGCTTCCAGAAAACTGTCGAGTGAGTGAAGACGCTTCCAAGAGGCGAGAGAAGTCGGGGATGGGGGAAGGAAGATGGGGGAATGTAATCAGCTTCTACACCCAACATGAAACTAGGAATCTGAAGGAACACAAAAGAACAAGAGACGTATTCGGCCTTCGTGGTATTTCTTATCCCTCCTCTTCACTGGAATTTGAATAAAGGGAATTAAACCAATTAGCGTTGCATTTTCAAAACTCTCACCACTAAAAAAGTAAAGAAATAAGAAAAATAGGAATAGTAGTAGCTGTATACTTTCAAAAGAATTTATTCTATTTTATTTTTAGTTCTTTTTGTCGTCCCTTTCCATCTCTCAGAAATCAGTGGTGCATCTGGCGGCTTCCTTTCCAGCACCTTATCTTGTTTGTATGTCTTTTTCTATATAATTGAGATTATGCATACTATATACTCTCTCTCTCTCTCTCTCTCTCTCTCTCTCTCTCTCTCTCTCTCTCTCTCTCTCTCTCTCTCTCTCTCTCTCTCTCTCTCTCTCTCTCTCTCTCTCTTTCAAGCACCAGCCTTGCGTGTAACACTTGCTTCTCGGCATCTCGCAGACACAATTAAATTTTCACTCACCTGCCAGCTCCTCGACGTGCCACTTCGTACCTAAAGCCGACGAGCGCTGAGTCGAAAATACTTAATCGATTATCTCTGCTAATTCATGTTCGTGTCTCTCTTAGGCTTAATTTTGTTGGGTAAGGTTAGAAATGCTTCCCTATTGCATAAAAGTTAGGGTGAATGTTTTAGTTAAATGTTGAGTGGATTGATATACTTTTCATTTTAGTAGATTTTTCTGTATAATATAACCTTTTGACTAGTCTTGTTTGCTCTGTCTTTTGTTGTCCTTCGCCTGACCTCTTCTCATACGAAAATAAAACCTTTATTTCTAATGTACCAAGCATATATTTTTTCCCTCTATCTTGATTCCACCGGTAACCGTAAAATTTGTCGAGTTTTACAGGGAGACTGGCAGATTGTAAGAGAACTTTAATTGAGAGAAGCCACTTAACACAGTAGAAATTAGGTGCGTTATTTTACTGAACAACTGAGCATGAACGCACTTGATCTGCTTTATCACTCCCACTAGTTCCATCACTTAGAGCTTTGGAATATCAGAATCTTTCACTGAGGTCTAAAATCATTGGGTGCGTTATTTTACTGAACAACTGAGCATGAACGCACTTGATCTGCTATATCAGAGCCGCTAGTTCCATCACAAACAGCTTTAGAATATTAGAATCTTTCACTAAGGTCAAAATTCGTAAAGCAACTCTCTCCTACTTTTGTTGAATAATTACTTCAGGTGCTAACGTATTCATGACCAAGAAGACACCATGAAACAGAGACGTCACTGGATTATAATGTAAAGGTTAACTAAAACATCTATCTATTGTGCAAAATCTGAGAAAGGACGCAGTGTCTCTCTGTCTGGATACGTCTGCAACCTGCGACTATATCTTTTTTTATTTCTGGTTGGTAATTGGACCCTAAGCTGCTCTCCTTATCTCGGGGCTGATTGGAGTGCGGTTTCAGATGTATGTCAGGTGCTCATTCTCAAAACTGGTCTCGCTTTGCTGTAAATGTATACTTTCTTCATCATGTAGAGCATTCCTTCTTCAGTAATACGAACTTCTAAAATGATGTTCGGAAGAAATTGATGGAGTGAATAAGTGAATGAAAGGGAGAGTCGAACATGCAGCCAACTATCTGTTTTTTTTTTCTTTTTATCTCTTTTTTTTTCTTTTCTTTCATGGGATTATCAGAAAAGTGTAAACCTGAGCAGTGGTATATGATGGAGAAAGTTTTCCTCCGTGTTGCCATTAGATTTTCGATAAGGTGGAAAGGAAAAGGGCAGCAAGCAAGTTTTGTTTTTTTCATATACACATAACATATCGTGCACTCATTTTCTGCAACGTGAAAGCATAATATTCCTGCGGTTGAGGAAATATTATTGTTCTGTCCATCGTAATTAGAAAAATAAGTTAGATTAATAATATGCGTTAGCAGTTAATCATCTTTTTTTCAGATAAGTTCTAGACATTAGCTATCATAAAACTATCCTGATGGGACGGCTATCAGGATATCATCTCTCTTTCCGTGTTTTCGTAACGTTTTGCAGAACATCTTTAAAAGCGTGTTTGTTTTCACCGATACAATCTACCAATGAGGAAAGAAAGGAATCATTGCAAAAGAGAAATAAAACAAGGTAAAACTTATGGACGTAGGTACGGTTTGAGAACGCTTGGTTGGCTACGAAATATAGCCTGCAATCTCAAAAAAGGAAGAAAAGAGAAAAAGAAAAACTGAGTGGCGTTGAACTGAAGAGAAAGAAAAACAGTGAAATCCGTTTTCTTATTTTGCAACGTGTGTACCAAGGCCAACTCGTGGAAAAGGCAAATGCTTGAACATCTGAAGGTGAGGGATTCCTAAAAACACTTCCAAATGTTTGAAATTGAGGTCTGTAAAATATGTGGTTCCCGTGAGCAGGTGTTGAGTTCCCTGACGTGTTTAGTGAATAGTTGGTGAATGGTCAGCACTTTCCCACTCCGAAAAGACTACTGTTGACTCCTCCAAAGCCTCATTGACTTGACATTTAACAGTGACGTTATTCTCCATGAAATTTGACCAACCGTGGGAAATGACATTCACTTCCTCCTTCTCATCATTATTACCCTCTTCTTCCATTTCCACGTTCATTTTTTCATTCTCCACTACCTCTTCTTTCACATGCTGCTTGACTTTGTTCTCTTCTTCGCCTTAGTCCTCCTCCTCCGCCTTTACTTTCTCCTCCTCATCCTCTTGCTTCTCTTTGTCCCCCTTCTCCCTATGGTAACTTTTGCGTTGATGTTATGTATTGATCAGCCTTTTATGAGAACCGTGCACAAATTAAGTATCCGTTATTTATTGTGCAGTAGAATCACAGAGTGTATTGTTTCTCTTTGATTAAGATTATTGTAAGGTTGTTCGTGATGTGTATCGATCAATTCGTTATTAGTGATGTATCGTAACATGACGCGTTATCGTATTCAGTCTGCTAACTATTTGGTGATTTTATACAGCTTCAGAAACTTATGTAGGGATTAAAGTAGTGAAGACTGTGGCCATTAACCTTCTGATCTCCATAGACCCTTGCTAATATTAATAGAATGGTCTAATTGTATACAAATCTCAAGGTAGAAATGATTCCCAGTACTGAGGGGATTAATGTAAGCGGGAAGACTACCAATGCCAAAAAATATATATTGGATAAAAAAAGGCCTACTGGAACTGCAGTCTCCAAAAAAAAGATCAAAAGAATTAGTTAAAAGCTTGGGACAAATGTCTTGGAATGCTTGTTTAATTGATTGCCATTGTGAACTTCAATGTACGTATGGGTTTCGGTACAATTTATTCTGTTGGTCGATTTGTGGGTCGAAGATGTAGGGAGGGTTTGTTAAGTAGTGTGTGGGCAGAATAAAACGAGCATTAGCAGTAGCAGTCGTTTCTCTGCCCTGTCCAACCCTCGTATTGCAATTAAAGACCAGAAAAAAATAAGTATTGATTGTTTTGTTTTGCAGTGAATCATAACGAATTGGGTTTGGTTATGACAATGTTAGGTGTATCTATCAGTGTATCTATTCGTTATAAGAATCAATATATTACGTATCGATTATTTTCATTAGTTTGTTTTATAATGAATCAACGAAGAGTGTTGCTTGTGGTTATAGTATGAATGTTAAGAATATCCGATTTTTGTTATAAGGAGGAGGAGCAAATCAAAGCACACATTCTCCTAAAGTTACGGCCAAACCTGTGTACCTGAGAACTCATACTCTGACTGACAGCCGTAAGACTCTTTTCTTCCCCAATTGGCGTCCATTGTTCAAGACGAGAATCATTAATTAGCCTGGGTAAGGAGGCAACGAAGAAGGTAAAAGTTTGATTCCTCCTCCTCCTCCTCCTCCTCCTCCTCCTCCTGCTACTGCTGCTTCTATGCTACCTTCTCTCCTTGCTTCTTACTCCACTTTAATTAAGCTTATTTTCACGTCTTCTAGCTCAGCAGTATAAGAGTTTTACAAGACTGCGATCCATTCGTGTGCTCTGTTTTTTTCGTTACCTCGTACATATTTTGAACTAGTGGTATTGTAGTTCAAGTCTCCCTCATTTCTTAGCAGACGTATTCCTTGAAGTGTTTTCACCTTTAAGACGGCCAGGAAAATAAAAATCTCCAGTAGAAAATAAAAAAGAAAGAAAGAAAGAAAAATACAAGGTAAGAAAACATACCTGCCAGACGTCAAAAAGGTTTCTGCACATAACTTTTATCAAGGCTCGCCAACAGACACAAACGCTGCCCTCTCCGCCTCGCTCCTGGTCCCGCGGGGTGCAGCCGAGACAATAAACCACCGCGGAGGAGAAGTTTGGGAAATAGTCAATGGTGCTGCTGCATCTGAAAGTGTGCCAAGCGTCTAGGTGTGCGTGTGATTTACGTTTAATTGAACTTTCTCCCTTCGTCACCTTTAGTTGCTTATAAGGAACCATTGTGGCAGGTGTAGGAGAGGGTTGTAATTTGAGATCCTACCCTTTGTAGTATTGTAAAGAAGTGCGAGGCAAAAATGTTGTTCTTTATTCAGTTTCTTTACAAAAATTCGTGATACTTTGATTCCATTGGGTTCCTGGAGTTCACCCGACAGACTTATACCGCAAGGAATCGCCTCGTATTGTAAATAAGTGGGGGCAAAACTTTAGTTTATTTTTCAGTGCCGCTACAAAACTCTTGATACTTTGATTTTTTTTAGTTGTAGTTCACCCGATCTACTGACATATACGTAGCACTTCAGGGAAATAGTTTCTTATTGTAAACATCTAACGAAAACTTGTAATTTTTTTTCCGAGTCTGTACAAAATTTTTGATTGAGTTTAGAAGTTCGCCTGGTCGACTGAAATATACGAAGTGCTTCAGGGTAAGGAATCTTTAACTTTGATTCCTCTGTTTCCTGGATGGTCATAAATCACCACCAGGGCGTTGAGGATCACGTGCCGGACTGCTGATCGTCCTGCCTCGATATGACAGATCTTCCACACGCCATAAACTTCCTCCTCTCCGGTCTTGTGAAAACCTTTAGTTACCAGTATGTGGTGTGAATCCAAGGATGCTATGTGATGAGAAAAGAAGTCATCGTTCATTGTACAGGGTCACAGTTATTTACTACCCACAATACAGCATTTACTTATTCGCCACTCACTATGGAACAACGATGAGGACATTGAATTATTTACCACTCTGAATTATTTACCACTCATACAACATGGATTCTGAGACACTTTCACTTCTACGATCGTCCTATGGTATGTATTCTTAAGCGCCTTGGTCCGAGGTTCCTAAACTTGCGGCACGCCTTTCCAGAGTTGCGATAAAGAAGCAAGAAGGACGTGATGATGAATGTCTAAAACTTATTCTTTAAAAAATTATATATCATTGTGCCACGAATGTTTATTAGCGCAAGTGGGGCCGCCGTGGTACAGTGGAACCATGCGTGCTTTGGGGTCTGAGAGGTCCGAGTGTAGGTTGGGCTTCCTCACTCGGGGCAACGGTTTCCTAGCGGGTGGGCTTTGAGATAGGAGGTACCCCAGAAAAGTATCCCCTTTAGCCCAGAAATTCCCGTGAAAAGCCCACATGGTATTAATTAAAAACAAAAAAAAGTGTGGGTGTGCAAGGAATCAATAGCAGCTTCGTCATAGAAAGAAATCATTAAGTGAATCCTAGGAACTCAGGAATTAAGTGTCTGAATCTGTATTTACCTCTTCCTACAACTTCATTTTGGACAAAAGAGGAGTTTCATGGCACCTCCAAGCCTAAATTGGAGCCTTCTTTAGGATTCTTTCTCTTTGATTTCTAGAAGAAACATATTTACTTTATTTCAATCTGATTCCCTCCTGTATAAGATAGAAAAAAAAGTTGCTATTTACAAACTGCACCGTTTTAACTAATCCCTCTTTTTTTCTTATTTTCTTTACTCGTGTGTGCTCTTAACTTTCCTGAAAATAAATACCAAGGCTACTTTTCATTATTCATTTATTTCATCATTATCTTCTTTTGACATAATGGCAACAAAAATTTCACCATCTTTAGAATACAAGTATCTGAATCTGTTTCATCTACGCGGTTGTACATTTTATCGTACAGTATTCTTTGCGATGCCTTCAGTGCTTGTGACGTTTAAAGGTTAAGGAAAACGATAAATTACTCTGCATGCCATTCTGATAATTGAATTTCACGTTCTTTTTCAAGTCTAGAAATGTCGGAAGGTGTTTTATGTCCTATGTAGCTTACACTTTCATCACGGTGTTTTAAATTCCTGTCGTAAATTACCGCCTGGATGTGATCAGGCAAATAGAACCACATAAAATTATTTCGGTTCGCAGGCAAGACAAAGAATTACATTTTTATTCAATCTATAGTTAAGACCCTTTTTACATGTATTTCCCGTAAAGAATCATTACACTACTCCATCCCATAGAAAGGTTCATAACTCAGCCCCTCATATGGTTCAGTGCTTCGAATAAACTCTGTGCCTATCGTGTCTAGATCTGAACTACTCTGTCTTTCCTGTGTAAATACTTGTACATGTACCCACAGTGTTAGACTCCCTACACCGTGTTTGTGTGTGTGAGTGTGTGTGTGTGTGTGTGTGTGTCTGCATGTATGAGCGTGGTTGCGTGCGTGTGTATGTCAAGGCGAAAAACTTTACCTCAGCGTCTTCTCCATCACCTGCAACAGCCTCTTGGGGTTTATCTTTCCGTCACCTGAGTATCTCATTTACTGCAAGTTTGCCTGCCTGCCCTGCTCGCCTGGGATCGA
>NC_059269.1:19406128-19416128 GCF_017591435.1 Portunus trituberculatus
TCAGGGTACATTTGTCCCTATACTTTGAAACTGTTTACTCAGTGCTACCTATCGTCTCAGTGTCTCAGCCGCTGAACTCTGCACCAAACAGGAAGGAGTGTAGAAAAGTACGAGAACCCACAACACTTTAGTTACCACATAAGTGAGACTAAGCCAGGGCAAGTGTTTATAATGGACCCTGTGGCTGACGTGGTGATGGCAGGGCGCGCCGATAATGAAGCCCATTCTTCGTTGTTAACTGTGGACGGGATATAAGAAGTCTTTGTGTTGTGAGCGGAGGTGCTACACTATCAACACGGGGGAACGTGACTATGAGGCGAGTGTTTACTGTATGTAAGATGTTGTCTGGGTCCTGAATTGACTATAATGTTGACACTAGAAGCTGTACTGTGAGGTGAGGGTGAAGAGAATCTATCAGAGGCGCATTGAAGGGTGTGTGGATTCCTACTATAATTAATGTCAACACGATGGAACCTAATGTCGAGCATTTGCAAGATGCGCACCAAGGATTTACAATAAACTGCCGAGTGATATTAAAGGTTGTGCCAGGATCGATATTGAAGACATATTTGTTCAAGGAAGTTTATGATTTTAACGGCATGGGAATCAAAGACAATTATAGATGCTAGTTGCTTTGAGGGAGGCTCTGCAGAGCGCTGCCTCGCAGTGGAGCGGAGCCTTGAACAAACACCCCAAGTAACAAGTAAGTAAGTAATAGTGGAATAAAGGTGTGGGGAATAACAACTTGATAGCATGAGAACACATAGGAAGCTGCACATTACCATCAGAGCTACACGTGGCTGTCCCTGTACAAATCACACCTATCTACTCCCACATATGATCCCATCCAAGCTAGAACAAAACATTTACTGGTAATGCATATGTGTGTGTGGCTGGAGAATTTGGTGCTAGGAAGTGTTTCACAGCACAGCCATTCAATTAGGGACTTTTCAGGCGGTAATAATTTAAGTGAATTTTAGGATGAGGCGCAGTCCTGTTAGAAAGGCGAAATAAGAACCCGGTGATGCAGCCAGTTATCCCCAAGAGACGTTCAAGGCTAGATTAGGAAATTAAAACTCACTGGAGCTTGTAAGCCTGACGGCGCTAAAAGTTTTCCTCCCCGAGTCGTCATTTCATTATCTTTTTCTCGGTACTGACGACAACGGGGCTTGATGGAAACACACAAACCCATAGTGGCACCTTGATATGAGAGGGATTTACTTAATAATTTTTTTTAATGCTACACGTAAAGTAGTTTACTCTTCCAATAGGTCCATGCAGGTAGTCACAATAATAATGGAATGGTATTTGATCTAGTAAAAGTAAATTCATGTACATATTTCTCCATCACGAATATTTTTTGCCCTGTGTTGACAGCGTGGTGGCGGCGTCGCATGGGGGGAGGGGGTTGTAATAGGGACGTGTCTCGTCAGGTGCGTCACATAGGCTGTCACGTATTGGCAGTATGGATGAAATGTACCGGAGTTTATTGATTTCCTGACTCACTGTACATAGAAAACATCCTATTTCAATGATTTTCAACGTTTAAACTGACATACATTTGAAACTGTAAATTAAGTAAGGCCTCAATAAACGAAGAATTAAAAACATCAGTCGATCGTCAGATATACACACCATTACTCTAGTTACCTCCACACGATAACTATTGATTTTACTTACAGAATCATCACAAACTCAAGTTATTTTCGCACATTCATTAACTTCATATTGACAACCACCAAGAACATATTTCCGCCATTCATTTCGGTCCAATATTCGTGTTTTCAGTAGAGAGAACAGAACTAACTACACGTAACTCAGGCATACATAGAATACCGGTCGCTGGATGCCCTATGAATGGACAGTTCCTGGCGAGTTACGGGGAGTGAGAGGAGGGGAGTGTATAGGAGAGGTGGGAATAGAGAGGAGAGTGAGGAGAGGCAGCTGTGGTGAGGAGGACGAGGAGCGACAGGTGAGGAGAGGAGGGAGGGAGTGGAGAGGTAAGTGGCGTAGGCGGAGGGTCATCCACTTCACTCCCTATGGAAAAGCGACAGGAAAGTGTGGGGACTCAACACTCAAAGCGTCATATGGTACAAGCTGACCCATACACACACACACACACACACACACACACACACACACACACACACACACACACACACACACACACACACACACACACACACACACACACACACACACACACACACACAGACACACATATTCGCCACATGCTTCTCATATCCACGCTGGGCAATGTAATGCATATCTGAGAGTGACTCGTTGTGTATTTCAGTGTTCGGTTTTGCTTTGTGCCTTTCGATATGTTTTGGTTTGTTTCAGTGCATGTTTATTATTGGCTCGGGGGATGTGCGTGGACGAGAGAGAGAGAGAGAGAGAGAGAGAGAGAGAGAGAGAGAGAGAGAGAGAGAGAACAGAGAACAGAGAATGCTTTTCTTGCATTGATCTTCATCTCTAATCTCTAAGGATTATTTTTGTTCGCCTCGTGTTTTCCCAAAGTAACATGACAAGTATTTTTAGAAGTCAAGTTGTTTTCGTTTTCTTTGATTTGTTCAGCTATATTGAGATCATAACACTCTCTCACTTCCCTTTTTCACTATGAGAGAGAGAGAGAGAGAGAGAGAGAGAGAGCAGATGCATTCCATAGTTAATTATATACATACATGATGACTGCCCTTATCATCAACCCTGCCATACAGGACGTAATACTCTCTCACTCTTGCTCTGTTCACCTCCGTAGTGCAAGAACTTACGAAAATCTTCTGTTATATCATTGATTTTATTTCTGCACTTATTTCATTACTTATTCATTTTGTACACGGACGAAACTAAACTAACGTCATAAAACTTTAGCAATTTACAAACATGTGCGTGTGTGCTTGCTCTCTACCACTGATCCCTTGAGGCCGTCGACGTGGCGGGCAGGTCGTGTCCCTCTGCTTCTCCTTTGGCGGCGTGGTGCAGTGCGTCGTACGGTGCCCTGCAGATCCTGTCCCAGTGGCGAGTGTCGAGGTGGCGTGAGTCTCCAATTATTGTGGACACCTCAGGAAGCGCAGCATAAATACTCGGGTGATGGACGCTCAGCAAATAGGCGCAACGCAGAGCCAAACGAAATGAGTCATGCATCACCCCAAGCACCTCTCCCCCCCCAACACACACACACACACACACACACACACACACACACACACACACACACACACACACACACACACACACACATGCACATTCCAGCGTAATGCCGCTCAGCTCATGCCAGAGTCAGCCATGCGTCTCAAGTCACGAAAATGTGTTACTGTCACGTGTTCTGTTGGCTTTCGTGCACGTGTTCATTAGAAGATTTAAAGGTCAGGTTTTTGAATTGTGATAATGTGGTGGTATTTTCTCAATTTTTTTTCGTCATGTGCAAGTTAAGCGTGGTGTTTCACAAAGGAAAGGTAAAAACTGTGAATTTAGTCAAATTTTTCATCGATTTGCTCTTTTACTTTTATTAATAAACTGAAAGATGGCTTTTATAAATTATGAAAGTCGATTATGGCATTTGTTTTTTCCTTTGATATTTGATTAAAGTACAGAGTTTTGTTAATTGAAAATAGAAAGATTGACTCAAATTTCTTCTGCAATGACTTAAATGAGAAATACCAAGAGTGGCTGATTTTCTTAGGGTAAAAAAAGCTCAGGAACATTTTTATTCTTGAGACGGATCAGAGAGAGGGAATATTACACCCAGGTCACCGAGGCTTCATTATTTGCGTTGATGTCTCCCTAAATTATGCAATGAAATGAGGACACACATTCCCGGTCTTCCATCTTCTACTCCTCCTCTTCCTTCTCCGTCCTCTCTTCATGTTTCCTCTACCAGCCGTTCATCACACATGGTACGCAGAATTATTTTTTCTTTTTTTACCTTTTTCATTCCTTTCTTCCGCTTCTCATCACCGCCACCTCTCTCATCTTCCTTTTTCATTTTTCTCTGCTCTTTCTCCTCATCCTTCTCCTGCTTTTCCTCTTCTTCATCTTCTTTATATCCTCGTTCCTTCCTCCTTCTTCGTCCTTTTTCCTCCTCCTCCTCCTCCTCCTCCTCCTCCTTCCATAAAATTCGTTAGTGAGATCCCATCTCGAAACGTGGTACAATTTTGGCTCTAAACTACAGGAAATACATCGAATTGCTGCAGAGAGAGAGAGAGAGAGAGAGAGAGAGAGAGAGAGAGAGAGAGAGAGAGAGAGAGAGAGAGACTAATTTAATTCAGGAATCGCATGGTAAACCTTTCAAACACTTATAACTAATCAAATTTTACTGGAACTTTTTACTAATATAATCGCTGAATTTGCAGTTCCATCAGCTTGAAAGTTTGTTGTGAGTCTCGCGAATTGTAGACCAATTACCGTCTGTAATGATTTCTCCTTAACTTTTTGTTGCCTCGTTATTCTTTTATTGTTTTATAAATGAATGAATAAATATATGTATATCTTTGTGTTGTCTGCGAAAGGTGGAAAATATGGAATTTAAGAAGTGTTATGTTATTTTTGCATATTTGTTAGATTTTCCCATTTGAATTAATTAACATAGAGAATAATCTCATTTCATATCCTACACGTAATTTTCTTTTGATAATAAAAATAGTTTTATCATAGATGTAATGATTTCTTTCTACTTTACATATCACGAATTATTTTCGCTACCAATGGTTTTGTAAGAAAAAAAATTATATATATATATATATATATATATATATATATATATATATATATATATATATATATATATATATATATATATATATATATATATATGGCTTGAAAAATATCTTAAAACTATCCACACCGAAAGGATATAAGTTTTAATTCATTCACATTTCAAAACCCACAACGGATTCTTCAGAATGGCTGGCTGGTCCTGCCCGTCCCTCCGTTAACACGAAGGGAAAGGTTAGAATACTAAAATACTGGATCTCAGTGTCAGCAATAAGCTTTGTTACGTATCCAACACTTTCCGTCTTCCTATACTGCTGCTGATACTTTTACATTGCAAACTTTGCTCTGATGTCAGTGTTGCTCCTGCTGCTGCTGCTGCTGCTGCTGCTGTTGCTGCTATTGCTGCTGCTGTTGTTGCAACTGATATTGCTGCTGCTCCTACTTTTAGTACTGTTGTTCCTCTCGCAAATGCAACATTACAGAAATATTAGTTTAGATTTATAAATTTGCTTGTTTTGTTTGTTGGACAGAGAGAGAGAGAGAGAGAGAGAGAGAGAGAGAGAGAGAGAGAGAGAGAGAGAGAGAGAGAGAGATTGAAGAAATGTGTGGAAAGATGTATAAAGTGATAAAGGAAGGAAGAGTTTATACCAAAGGTGAAAATAAGAAAGATAACTATAGTACATAGATCAAATAACAGAAGAAAAATAAAACTAAGTATTATAGGAAGAAGGAAATAGAAAGCCAACGAAAAAATTAAAAAAAGACAGAATTCGATAAATCCCTCGTGGATCGTCAGACTAATAGATAAAAATGTCCAAAAGACTCGAGTATAATTTGTAGAGATCGATAACTTATCATTCGCATTTAATCATCGAGTCTTGTTGGTCACAATACTATTAATATGACATTCCTTAATAGAAAAATCCTTGACAATAGGTATAAATAATCTCATCTGGATATTATAAAGTGACCAAGTATTCTCAAATCCAAGTTTAATCTCACTCACATTTGTATCGTGAAATAAATTAGTATTGGTTTCTTAAGAGGGGAGCAAAAAGAGAGTACCAGACGGCAAGGTATAATTAGTTTTACCATGATTTCTGTAAGGCAGGGTTAATGTTTTCACACTGGAACCATGCGTGCTTTGGTGTCCGAGGGGTCTCCAAGCGCACGGGTTCGAATCCTGTCAACAGTCCGAGTGTAGGTTGGGCTTCCTCACTCGGGGCAACGGTTTCCTAGCGGGTGTGCTTTGAGATAAGAGGTACCCCAAAAAGTATCCCCCTTAGCCCTTAAATTCCCGTGAAAAGCCCACATGGTATAAATAAATAAAATGAAAAGGATCCGAATGCTTTAAATGTTTAGTCTGCAGCGACGTGTGGGATAAACTGTTGCAGCGGAAAATGGTTCAAATAATTGTCACAAGTGTAGCCAGATAATGACACTGATATGGTTGAAGTGGTGGTGGTGGTGGTGGTGGAGGTGATGGTGGTATTGGTGGTGGTGGTGGTGATGGTGGTGTTGGTGATTGTACCTGTGACATTGATGGTGATAATTGATTTGTTTGATTGTTGTAGTGGTCATGGGAGGTTATGGCGTTAGTGGTGGTGGTGGTGGTGATGGTGGTTGTAATAGTAGTGGTAATACTGAAGGGGATAGTGGTGTCTCTGATGGCGGTAATCAATGCATATGGCAATGAAGGTAGTGATAGTAACAAAAAATAATGATGCTTTTCTATTTTATCTAGTTGAAAGTTATTTTTTTGTACTAGAGGTGGTGGTGGTGGTGGTGGTGGTGGTGGCAGCAGTGGTATGGACTGATACATCGTTTTCATGGTGGTAGAATATAATGGTGTAATTTTTGTCACCATCAGAACTCATGTTACCTATGAAGCAGTGTTGGTGATAGTTATAGTGATGGTGATAGTTCGTAACACCTCATTATTCTTGTAAATGTCTGTGTTCTATACATATACTAGTGTGTTCACCAGTACTTTCCTCAACAGAAATGCGCTTTTGTGGAGATTCAATAGAACATGGAGGGAAAAAGAGGAAAAACGATGGAGAGATGGCAGCTGTAGGCAAAATCACGTGGGAATCAGTTATCTCTGGAAAAAGGAGATAAGATAAAAGAAAAATATATTAAACATGTAGGCTGTCACTGGAAAAACACGTGTCAGAGTCGTGAAAACGCAGCACTACATGTGACCCAAAAAGACAGACAGTAACACGTGAGCCAGTGAACGTATATAGTATGGTCATGATCAACACCGAACGTTTCCGCCTTTTTTGAAATGCGACATATTAAATTTTCAATCCAACGTGAGTATAAAACGTGCACAGACACAAAATATTTTCAAGACAGAGATTTTTAAGTTTATGGACGGTGGTGACAGATAACTAGGCCTTCAAAACCTGTCTTGTGTTGTAGGTCAAACTGCCCTTTGTAGCGTCGCATTCTCGTTGATTTTGTATTGCTGTTCTCAAACGATATTCCACTAAATTTAATTGTTTGACGAGTTTATTGCACGAGTCACCGAAATCTAATGTTGCCACAAATAGCGCGTGATATATATTTCTCACCTTCATCTTTTTTCATGTAAATCCCTTCGCTATTTGACTATTCCGTTCCTCAGGCACTCAAGTGTAAACACCACCTCCCCTAATAGCAGCATAAGCGTGTTACTGCTCAAAACACTTCTCCAGCACCACTAGCCGCGTCACGTTTTATTTATTTATTTATTTTTTTTCATCCGCTTTCCCGTATAGTTTAATCACGTGAACTCAAGAAACTGGGCTTAGTGATATGCACTGAGTTTAATTGTTTGACGAGTTTATTGCACGAGTTACCGAAATCTAATGTTGCCACAAATAGCGCATGATGTATATTTCTCACCTTCATCTTTTTTCATGTAAATCCCTTCGCTATTTGACCATTCCGTTCCTCAGGCACTCAAGTGTAAACACCACCTCCCCTAATAGCAGCATAAGCGCGTTACTGCTCAAAACACTTCTCCAGCACCACTAGCCGCGTCACGTTTTATTTATTTATTTATTTTTTTCCATCCGCTTTCCCGTATAGTTTAATCACGTGAACTCAAGAAACTGGGCTTAGTGATATGCATGTGTGTGTGTGTGTGTGTGTGTGTGTGTGTGTGTGTGTGTGTGTGTGTGTGCGTGTGTGTGTGCGTGGATGTTTTTTTCTAGAACGAGACAGAATTTGGGTTGGGAATTTCAGGTAAAAAAAAAAAAAAAAAAAAGCAAGGAGACCCGCCGTAATCATGATGGAACGATATTATTGCACGCGCATTGGTGTGATGGACGGAGCGATGGCTGGTAATGAACAGTGTTTTGAATGTATGTGGCATAATACGAGGCTCGTCGTGTCAAATCATTGAAATGTTAGCATCATCATTATTATCATTACAATTATCATGAATATAATTTTTGTTGTGTCATGATCATTATCATTATCTTTATGGCTGGTGTTGTTGTCGTTGTTATTGATGGTAGTGGTGTAGCTATTCTAGTAATAGTAGTAACTGTAGTAGTAGTAGTAGTAGTAGTAGTAGTAGTAGTAGTAGTAGTAGTAGTAGTAGTAGTAGTAGTAGTAGTAGTAGTAGTAGTAGTAGTAGTAGTAGTAGTAGTAGTAGTAGTAGTAGTAGTTGTAGTAGTAGTAATAGTAGTAGTAGTAGTAGTAGTAGTAGTAGTGGTAGTAGAAAGGAAAATGAGTGTACAGTTATTATTACTATTATTGATGATGCAGCAGCAGCAGCAGCAACAAAGAGAACAATATTGTACTCTTATTACTGTTGTTCGTGCAACAGCAACAGCAACAGCAGCAGCAGCAGCAGCAATGGAAATTGAAGTAAAAATAGTGTATATTTCTAAGCATCAGTTGCATATTCGTACCCAGTTATTTGTCCCCAGCGCTCGTCTTCCAATCCTATTCACTGTGGCTTCTGTGATGTCTCGTTGAATTCCCTGTACTTGGTGTTACCTTTTAACTAACGAGCGCGACTAACTACCCTTGCTCAGTAAAGAAAAAGAAGACCGTGTTCACAAATGCTTTATTAACCGAGTTCTTTCTATCTCCCCTGAGTTCTAAAGAATGTGACTGATAATGTAGCGGCCAGTTGAGTTTTAATTAATTATGATGAATGATTTATACTCTAGTCTTTTATTCTCTTTCACTCTGATTAGTCGTTGAGGATAAATCTTATTCCACCTCGCGTCTTCTCGAGAGTGATGACCTTTAACCCTTTGCCTTTTATTGTGGAAGGCAGCTTTGACCGATATCCCGGATGCTGCAGCTTAGTCTTCCCTAGAACAATCGATCAACCTGAACCGATGGACTGTGAGCTAATCGTTCTTCCTGAGATTTGTATCAAGGCTCAATGTAATCTATTCATAGCAAAACGCAGACTGTAACAAACAGACGGTATCTTAGTGTATTGTGAACTGGAAATCCTCGTGTATCTTGTATCTACACGAAGTTACGTGATCTTAAACTTGTATCAGAACGTTCCACATAAAGACGCGTGGCCACAGCGAGGCATTTCTCTGCATAGTTCAGTGGAAGCTCCAAATCAGTGGGATGGTGCTGAGGAATTCTTGGCGTATGCAGCTCCGTGAGAGGATTGCCCGCCGCCTGCCAGGGTCGATTGCTGCACTGCTTCCCGGAACTTGGCGTCTTGACGGGGATTTGTGGTTTATGTTAGAGGGAAAGTCGTGGGCTGCAATAGTGACAGATGGTGGACCGACCCGAGCAGGATTTCTGACCTACCGCAACATTACACATGCATCGTTCGGCTGAAGGGTTGTGTGCGTGTTTCTGGTGTGTCTATTTGTGTGAGCTAATGGTGTAAGATTTCTTTAAGATTTAGAAGTTTCAGTGAGACAGCAGTTCTATATTCGCATACTATTACAAGGGAGCCGTCAGTGATTTTCCTGAAGATGATTATAGGGAATACTGAGTAGTGAAGTAAATATCGTATAGTGAATTTTGCAGTCAGTTAATATTTTCCGTTACCTATAAGATATCTTTTCCTTCAACACTAATGTATTTTATTTCACTAGTGTTTTTTCTTTTTCTTATTTCGTGTATTTCAGTTTTAAGTAATGTTTGATTTTTATTTTATATGTAGCTCTACACACCCACTGAAGTTGCGGTGGTGAACATGTGGTTAATAAGTCAAGCATTCTCTCCGTAATACCCAACACGAGTACCTCACAAATTATAAGGGAATAAAACCTCTGATGTAACTTTCGCAATGGTGCTTCGCGAG
>NC_059269.1:19421128-19526128 GCF_017591435.1 Portunus trituberculatus
CGCTGGAGCTGATGATGGTGAGAAAAAAAGAGAAGGAAATGTGGAGAGGTAGAAAAAAACGGAGGACGAGGAGGAGGTCGAGGATGACGGGGACATGAACAAGTACGAGAAGAAGAACGAGGAGGAGGACGAGAAGGACGAGGGAGAGGAGTAGGAGGTGAAGTCAGAGGAATATTTGCTACATAAGAAGTGCGTCATAAAGAAGGAAGGTTTTATAATATCGCGTTTGCTTTGATGAAAGTTTACACTCCGAGGATGTTACGTGACTTTTATACAACAAAATTACGTCACGCGAACCCTGTTACAGAAAGCCTTCCAGAAGTAAGATTGTTGGATTTACGCGTCTATCTATGTATCAGGCCGGCAAACCCAAGCGTGGCCCAGACAAAGCACCACACACTCATATACACATCACTCACACTCTTAGCCTCGTCATGCCCTCTGCTAAGAGTTGTCATCGCCATTACTCGTGTTAACAATCATGTTTATCATCATCATGTTTATCATTCGCCTACCAGTTACGAGTCAACCGAATCCTTTTCCAACCTTGTAACATTGCTCCGGACACCTCAGAAGGCTGAATGGGCTGGAAGGGAGGGAAGGAGGAGGGAAGGGCAACGAAGCGGTCATCAGTCAGTCATCATTCGTGTTAAGTACAAAAGTCATCATTCATAACCATCACTCGTGCTAAGTATAAAAAAAAATACTTCACTGCTATCGCTCGCGTAAATACTTCACTGCTATCGCTCGCGTAAATACGAAAAACAATTTGTCCTACGATATGTCTTCCGCTACCAATGAGTCCGTGTCGTGGAGGCCAAGGCACGCACTACAACATGACGGCAAATCACCGGACCAGCCTGACCACTGAAAGGCAAACACCCACACCTCTCTCTGGAGTGACACCGTGATCGCTAACAACGTTATCGAATCCTGTTGAAAGGGCAAACTGGTTCATGGGAGATTAAACGCTGACTGAATACCATCAATGTATCGCTTTAAATTTAACACCTTAAGTGGTCTTCGTGCAACAGGGGGAAGGAGAAGGCAAGTGGGTACATTGTGAAAGTAATTTGTAACCATCCCTGTAGATCCTCATTAGAGTGGAACATCATTGGGACATAATAATTCAAAAGGCTGCCTCTCAGAATCGAAACAGTCTCTGCATCTCTGAGTGATCCACATGAGGCTCACCAGAATAGCCATGATCACCACATTCTATTCGCAGAAATGGCCGTACAATGTCGCCATGTATCTGTGTAATAGTTGCGAAGGCTCTAAATCAATTAATTGGTTAGACAGCCGAAAGCATCACGGAGAACAGTGTGTAGCTTGGGTTAGGATGGCGCTGAGATTTTACATAAAGGTCAAAACAAAAGCTTCAAACAATAGAATCAAGACAACTCTCGAAATTCATGAAGTTGTAACCAAATAGTAAAGCTGCTTGCTTCTTAGGTCCTCTTAAGCAACAACCAAGGTCCAAGAACAAAGCCGCTGTCCGGACAAGGCAATACAGTGTCTCTATACGTGTATTAAGACTATCAGCATTTCGGACAACACACTTGCTTGGTTAACATTGTTTGTAACAGTATCGAGTTTCGTTAGAAAATCAAGTGACGTACTGGCTTCTGTGTAGTGCTCCTGACTCACCCGTCACTTGTGTTTTTGGGCACTACCTATGTCCTCCCACTGGGTACTCAAAGAAACTATACATCTCGTTCTGCTTTATTATTACACGCCACATATTAGACCTGAATAGATATGATGATTTATAAAGAGCTCTCGAATAAACTACACCTTTGCTACACTAAAGGAAGACTTGTTACTCCAACGAAAATCAATCCTGGCCATTATAGACGTGAACTTTTGAGGGATGGGAAATTGTTTGATATGTGGCGCTGCAATAACAACGTCGTATGTCCTCCATTAAGTGAGTGAGGTTCGTTAGTCCTGATGTCAATCTCTGAACCACACAACCACTTTGTCTTCTTTTGAACTTGACGGGTTGAAAAATTTAAATCACCATAAAAATGTCCAGCAGGTAACTAACTCCTGTGCTCCTTTACCAGCGTCTCCTCTCCCCGAGTGCTGCGTCCTTGCTCACCCAGACACACCTGAAGAAAATATTGTGACTCGAGACTCTTAGCAACCGGGACACTAAGCGTTATTGTTACTTGTCACATTCCAATCTCAAACTGTTCTTTCTGTTTCATTATTTAATCAATCCATTGCGCTTTCAATCACTCCTAGATAGTTAACGCATCTAACCTAACTTTTAATTTTGATCACCAGTTGGAAGTCTTCGTAAACATAAGCAGCCTCTCATACTTACACTTAACCCCTCATGATGCGTTTCCATATCTACTCTGTTTACTATTTAATGATTTTATACAGCTTCAGAAACTCATGTGTTGATTGAAGTAGTAAAGATTCTGGCCATTAATTTTCTGACCTCCATAAACCCTTCGTCATGTCAATAAAATGGTCTAACCGTACACAAATCTCAAGGTAAAAATGTGTCCCAGTATTGAAAGGGTTAACGTACACCTTTACTAATTAATGATTTGGGCCAGTAGGTATTGTTGATGTTATTGAAGCTTTTAGAAAAGAACACTACACTTTGAAATGAAGCTAAGATACGTGAATAACTCTCAGAACATCTCGCTTCTCAAATTAATCCTGTGCTGGTCTTGTAGGGATGTCCTCTATAACCTATCAACAATTCTCTTCAACGCCTCGAGTGAACCCCTAGAGCTCCTTACTTGGATATTAAAGAAGTCATGTTACCTAACTTCCCGAGACCACGCGGCGCTCCCTGGCCCCGCAGACACCTACAAAGGCCGACTCTTTTAAAGTGGAGCGAGTTGGCCTTTGAAGCTGGCGGAGTTAAGTCTTGAAAGGGTCCGGTTACTGATATTTGTTGGTGTGTGTGTGTGTGTGTGTGTGTGTGTGTGTGTGTGTGTGTGTGTGTGTGTGTGTGTGTGTGTGTGTGTGTGTTGGGACAGAGCCCTTATTCGGAAACGCTTTGCCTTCTCACCACGACTATTTTCAAAGGACACAAGATGATTAACCGCATTTTCAAGAGTATTTCTCTGTATGATAATGTAGGAATCTTATTAACCTCGCTAGAACCGTGAAAATATCCTTAAAATTCCGTGTAACTTCACCTGGAGCCTTTTGAAAGTACTGAGGATACGGTGTAGAAGTGCCTCAGGATGCGAGCTTATGATTAGATGTAGAAATGTTCGAATGTCAGTTGTAGTGTGTTCTAATAGAAAATATTTTGATGGACCATACCTTCAAAGTTCTCATGTAACTATAATACTTGGTTGTGGTCAATAAATATCTCTCTGTCTATCTATCTATGTGTGTGTGTTGGTCGTGTATATGCTAGTGGACGGCATTAATGGCGTTCACTGGTAATATCTGATGCTGAGTTACTACAAAGGTACATTGACTCAACCATCATCCATTCTACACATAGCCTGTTATTCACACTATTCCTTCCCTTATCATTCCTCCATCGGCCATGATTCTTTCGGCCCCTTCCGCCTCCATTTCCTCCTCGACTAGCCTTCTCTCTTCTCTCTTCCTCCCTCTCTCCCTTCCTTCTTTCACGCCGCTACTTCACTTCTGGAGGGCTTGAACACACTAGATGGAAACTGCTTGTTTGCCCACCCATAATTTTTAAGTATGCTTTCCCTTATATATGTTTACTTTCGCTGCAAGAGTGGACGTGAAAGAGGCGCACTGTAGGCACCGTGAGAAACCAGGCCTGGTGTATAGAGGAGAGCAGTATATTCGTGTGGTGCTTCGTGACGGCGGGAGAAAATAGGATCCTCTACGACTTGACAGAAGAGCCGCCACACGATTGATTTATGTTGTTTCCTCTAGTGCCTCGTCAAGGGAGAAGGAGAGAGAGAGAGATGCTGTGTGTGTGTGTGTGTTTTCTTTTTTCTCTCTGTTTTTTTAAGGGATTCTTTTATTCTATTTACTAGCACGAACACGACTGACTGCAGGATTTCATTGTCTCCAGGAAATTCACTAAGCTTGCGTCCGGTGCTCGTTTCGTATAGATAATAACAATCTTTGGTGATACATTCCGCTCACAGGACCTGCCGCTAACACAACATTCTCATGCGTGGGTCGCGGTCTTGTAGAAGGAATACCTGCAGCTTACCCCGCACCCGATTTGGACAAAGAGAAAGGCAAATGACGCATAAAACACAGAGATCCGAAACCCCACGAGGCAAACACCCGCACCACACGCACCCAGCAATAACGCACAGGCTACCTAAGGACACAATCTCTCCTTTGCTGGGTCTCGCGTTACACAGGCACCACTGAGCCCCACGAATGCATGACACACGCAGTCCACGAGGCAAACACACGCACCACACGCACTCAGCAATAACACACAGGTTACCCAAGAACAGAATCTCTCCTCTGCTGTCTCGCGTTACACAGACACCATTTAGACCCACGAATGCATGACACGCGACGTCTCTTCACTCCTCCAACCAGTGACACGTGTAGGCACCAGTGTTGCCTTTGTGATTCCCTTGGCTACGCTGCTCGTGACGCAAAAGCCTTCACCATTTTCTGACGGTCTAAAAAGATTAAGCGTAATTAAAACTGACAACTTTTAAGCTGGAGCATGACGAGACTTGAGAAGGCGCTTGTTGATAATGAGTGGGCAGACAGCGGACAGGAGAGGTCACAGGAGAAGATGGAGGAAGAAAAGCAGGGATGACAGGCGACTGGGGAGGGAAAATGGAACACCAAGGGAGAAGGAGAAAGAGATAATTTCGCTGACGGAAGAAAAATGGAGTGGAGAAGATGGCATAAGGCGTAGAAACGCTTTGTGGCGGCAGTGAAGAGGGACAATGGGAGACGGGCGACGGAGGGAGGGAGAGGCCGAGACAGAAAGGTAGCAGGGGGAGTTTGTGCATCGAGAAGAATGAAGCGAGACCTAGAGACTCTGAGCTAATTACGAGACACGACGCTCTGTGTTTACTGTTACTTGCTTTTGTCACTCTTCCCTCTTCACTTAGCTTGCCTCTCAGCGTTCCCTTCCCTCTCCCTCTCTTCCTCCTCCTCCTCCTCCTCCTCCTCCTCCTCCTCCTCCTCCTCCTCCCACAATTTCTTCTCAGCCTAAGTAAGTACCTCTGTCCCCTCCTCATCCTCCTTCAAGTCTACTATCACAATTCTACCATCTCCCTCCTCCCCCCCGTCTCTCTATCCTCGTCTCACCTTTCTCTGCCTCCCTAGCGTCTTTCCCCCCCTCGTAAGACGCCCTACCTAATTCTCCTCCTTCCCTCCTCCCCGTCGTTTCCTTCATCTTAGTCCATCAATGCTCCTTTTTCTTCTTACTCTTCCCCGCCTTCGTCTTCTTTTTGTTCCGTTTTTCTTATTATTTGTTATATATTTTTTTCTCATTCTTCTTTCTTTTCGTTTCCTTCATCTTAGTCCCTTAATGTTCCTTTTTCTTCTTATTCTTCTCCGCCTACGACCTCTTTTGTTCCATTTTTCTTACTATTTATGTTTTTTTTTCTTTCTCTCAGTCTCCTTCCTTCCTTTCTCGCCTTTCTGAAGCTCTTTTCCTTTTTTCAGCTTCTGTTCGTCCTTTCTTATCTTCTTTTTTCATCTCCTTCCCCTCTTCCTCTCACCAACCATCCATCCATCCTGTCTCACAATCTGACACCTCGGCTGCTTTTTCTTCATACGCCACACGCAAGGCACACACACACACGCACACACTGACTGACTCACTCACTCACTCACTCACACACGTTCACTCTCTCTCTCTCTCTCTCTCTCTCTCTCTCTCTCTCTCTCTCTCTCTCTCTCTCTCTCTCTCTCTCTCTCTCTCTCTCTCTCTCTCTCTCTCCCGTGTCAACATGTCAACAAGCGGGTCAGAGGGAGTTTCAATTACTGTTAAAGGACTTTGGGGACAATGCTGTGTAGTTACATATCGCTCTAAATCAACTTGGTGAGACGAAAAACACAAAACAAAGCAAATCAAAAGAAAAAAATTATGAGTGGACGGGAGGGAGGGAAGAGAGAGAGAGAGAGAGAGAGGGGGAGAGAGAGTGGTATGGGTGCAGTGGTAGGGGCAGAGTGGCTACGAGAGGAAGAGAGAGAAAAACAAGAACAGGAAAAAGAAAGGAAAACAATGGTACCAAATATTCGGTGTTTTATTGGTTATTTGGAGGAAGGGTGAGTGGCGATGACATTAGAGATGACCCAAGCTCCGTTCTGTTCAATATATGGCTGTCTCTTGACATACTTCTCCTCCTCCTCTCCTCCTCCTCCTCCTCCTCCTCCTGAGACTTCTGTGGATAGCTGAACTCTTGTCTTTCTGGAGGAGGTCTCGTTGATAGTTGAGTGGGAATAGTTGTACAAGGAGGAGAAGGAGAAGGACGAGGACGAGGAGGCGGAAGGATGAGTAGGTGTGGGAGTAGGTGGAGGAGGAGAAGGGGCAAAAGTGAGGAAAGAAGGAAGATGAAGAAGAGGTGGAGGAAAAGGAAGAGAAGGAGGAGGAGAACGACCGGTGATAGCAGCAGATGGTGGAGAAACTGGGAGAAAAATGATAAGATTACAAAGGAATACGCAAGGAAAAAACTTAATTATTACTTGCATACCAGTGTTACGCTAATTGTGAGTGGAAGAGGCAGGATAAGAACAGTAAGAGGAGGAGGAGGAGGAGGAGGAGGAGGAGAGTGAGCAAAAGTAGACGTAGTATGAGTAATAAAAAGAAAAACAGAAGATTAAGGAAAAGGAAGAAGAAAAAGGACAAGAAAAGGGAAAAGAAGAAAAAAATTTTAAATATGAAAAATTGTAGTAAGAGGAAGATTTGGTAGAAGGAGGAGGAGGAGGAAGAAAGGAAAGTTACGAAGGAAGAATATAGATTAAAACTATCTTTATTGTAAACATGAAGAAGAGCCCAGTATGAAAGAGATGTGCAAAGTAAGAGTATGTTTCCTGGGAAGACGAAAAGGAGGAAGGAAAAAAATAGGAAGCAAAATGGAAAAAAAAAATGATAAAATGAAGAAAAGATAAGACGTGTAATGTGGAGGTCAATGAGGGAGAGGAGAAGGAAGAAGAGGAAGACGAAGAAAGGATATAATTACTAGCAAGAATGAAAGGAAACATAAGAAAATCGAAGAAAATAACCGTGAAAAATGACAGATTTCAGTTATTGAAGGGGTAAAAGTAAGAAAGAAGAGAGTTATGAGGAAAAAATACAGCAAGAGTCGAGATTACGAGCAATCAGACACGGAAAGAAGACGAGAAATATGAAAAGGAGAAAGAAAGCTTACCATAAAGAAAAAAAATCCCACTGAGAGCTCCCTGCGTCTCCTTGAGGACTATATTTGGAAAACATTTCGACTACACACCTCCACCACTTTAAAAGTCTCTAGTGGAAAGTCGACAAGTTCACAAGAATATTTTTATTGTTATAGTGACAGACTAACATGATTTCAACAGTATTAGCAGGTGAAGCTCTCTTGAAAACCCGGCTAATTATTTCTGTGGCCTTTGAAGACAGTCGTGGTGAGAGAGCAAAACGTTTCTGAACACGGGTTTAACTGGTACCGCTCTCGCTTTGCCAAGACTGAGTAAGAGACAAGGAACCCAAGGGAGAGAGAGAGGGTAGGAAGAATGGAGGGAGATAAGGGAACACTCCACAAGGATCCATGTCTAGTTTTACCTCCTTTGTGCGGAGGAGGAACGCAGGGAGAGGGAAGGAAAGATTCACCGAGACAATGGAGGAAGGTGGGTTGTAGCGAGGGTGGAGAGAGAGAGAGAGAGAGAGAGAGAGAGAGAGAGAGAGAGAGAGAGAGAGAGAGAGAGAGAGAGAGAGAAAAAAAAAAGAAGTGGAGGGGGAGGGAAAGAGGGAGAAAATAAGGTCACTATTCCAGTGCGCGGCCACAAAATCGGAATTGGTTCCTGGCTGATGAAATTAGGGCCTTGTGGTGGACCCGAGGCAGCAGGAGAGGGAAAATCAACCTAGCTATGGACACGCTTGCGAGGTGACTTTTCCCCCTGGTCGTCTGGATTGTCTCGCCCCCGAAATGCTTTTTAATCCTTTGATTGGCAACGGATACGTGGGAAGGGGGATGCTGGAGATGGATCTGACCTGCAGGAGAAAGAATGGAAAAGCTAAGAGAAGATTTGTGGTTGTGGTGAATGAAGGCATGCTTGTAATGCTTGTAATGGCTGTGTCTGAGGAAGACGTAGAAAGCTGAGCGTGTTGGAGATGGTTGATCTTGCGCCGCCACTTAAATTTGGAGGAGCTGGGAAAAAGTAATTTATTTAAGTAAACCAAGGCTACTTTATTGAACAAAAGTGGAGGATGGCGACCAAAAGACTCAAACAACTCAATCATTCTTTTGCTATCAGTCTTTCTTTTAGATTTTAGAAAGACGGTAGACATTATTTTTGGTCCTCAGAATTAGTGCTTATCACAATGAAAGGATTAAACTGGTAATTCAACACAGGAAGGTGTCACAGACGCGCTATCATCTGCAGAACAAATCTCTTCCAACTTGAGAAATCTTCCCTCCGCAAAAGGAGAAAAAAAAAAGCGTAATTACGGTCACGTTTTCAAACCTGAGCCGTGATGTACGGTGACATGTCAAAAAAAGAACGTTAATACCTTGAAATTAGGGTAAGAGTTTTAAAGTACTTTTTTTCTTTCTTATTTCTTTTTCATCTCCACAAGGGGCTCAAGTACGCGTCCTTTAGAGTCCAGGTTGCCCTGAAGGCTCCTGGTTGGTGGCTGCAGCTGACGTATCTACAGCATCAAGGTCACTCACTCCCTTACGGCTTCAAACCGGAAGGTGGCGGCGGCCGCGTGATGCTCTTCGATCTGAAGAGTGGCCGTACTGCCGCTTCGAGCTAATCTGTTCTTCTTGTCTTTGATATTATTGAGGTAGAGAAAAACCGAGCTTTCCTTTATAAAGCATGGGACTAGTTCCAGGAGAAGCTGATAGGCGTGTTTCTGGTTAGCGCCGTTACTCAATTCATTCTGCCTTCACTACCTATTCTTAAAGAGTTAACGAAGTACAGCTTTTTCTTAAGATGTGCGATTAATTTTAATAGAGTTCTAATGAAGGTCGTAGAAAGAAGGAACATGTAATTGAAGAAACTGTAATGGAAATTCATAAATAATACTTGGACACTAACCTGGAAGTGGCTATTAAAATGAAGTCAAATCATAGAACATATTCCTTGCAGACACCTTAAGTACACAAATCAAATCTGAGATACAAACACAGCCAAAGACGATAAGATGTGCAATATGGAGAGGCTCAGGCGAGAGATCAACTGAGACCAATTTGGAAACTGTTATCATCGTGCAGGCAACGCTCGAGGGACGCTGGCTGGTGTGGGAAATAGTTCAGAGTCACCCATCTAACTTTGGGTTGATCCTCTTGAGCCCCTTCACCCTGGCAGCTCGTATGGAGAAGTACTGTGCCTCCGTGCCTATCGCTCCTCCGTCCTCCGTTATTCCCGATCGCTGGGCCACGCTTAGGAACTGCCACCCCCTCGCGTTCCTTATTCCTCTCAGTTTCGTAGGTCAGTTATGTGGCAATAAATACATCACAGTACACACTCTCTCTCTCTCTCTCTCTCTCTCTCTCTCTCTCTCTCTCTCTCTCTCTCTCTCTCTCTCTCTCTCTCTCTCTCTCTCTCTCTCTCTCTCTCTCTCTCTCTCTCTCTCTCTCTCTCTCTCTCTCTCTCTCTCTCTCTCTCTCTCTCTCTGTGTGTGTGTGTGTGTGTGTGTGTGTGTGTGTGTGTGTGTGTGTGTGTGTCCGTCCGTCCGTCCGTCCGTCCTGGAGGCCTCGATCTAAACAAAAGCTACAAATTTGCTATTAATTATTTACAAATGAACTATGAATTATTGATATGTAATTAAAAAGTAGAAATTCATCACCCATCACAAATGAAATTAGTACTCAAAAGAAATTACTTTGTGAACTACAGAGCTTGATTTAATGGGGTTGTTTTTTTCCCTCTTATATATAAAGACAACTGTTACTGCTGTCGCTGCCACCATTCACCCACGCTGCTGCTGCTGCTAGTCGTTTCATAACTTCCCTGGATCTTGTAACCCTATAATGTAACTTACACTCTCAGTGGGTCAATAGATGCTAAGTAAACATGGATTCCCTTCTATAATTTAACAACTTAATTGCATATCCTATTTAGAGTTCTGTATAGCATTTTCACGCTCAGACAGCAATAATAATAATGATGATAATAATAATAATAATAATGATAATAATAATAATAATAATGATAATAATAATGATAATAATGATGATAATAATACAAGCATAGTGTACATCTCTATATCTTAACAGCACACATTAATCCTGATAACACGATAACGACTTAATGATATAATTCCCATTTGTATAATCGTGGTAAAAACGGACGTGTGTGTATACAACGCTTACGTGCTTCACAAAAACGTGCATAAACAAAGGATAATCACATTTCCATAATCCTGTGAGCTGCAATGTGTCTGCCTTTACTCGTACAAAGCATTACTTTTGTCTGAGTGTTTCTGCTGTCTGCCTGTTCCTATCCTTTGTGTGTGTGTGTGTGTGTGTGTGTGTGTGTGTGTGTGTGTGTGTGTGTGTGTGTGTGTAGTTTGAGGGTTTGCATACTCATCGAGCGGTCTACCACTTAGCGTGTGGTTGTCAAGTATCAAAGCCGTGGGTTCAGGTGCTTTACATCTCCGTTTATCGACGAATGATAAATCAAAACTATGAACAGCAAATGCCAGGATCGATTCGAGTTTAAGAAAATTGTATTCCAGAGTATTACTACCATTTACTTGATTGCCTTGCACGTTATTCACCAGTTTCAATCGATTACCTGATGGAAAATGAGAGGGGCGTGCTGGACCTATTAACAATTACCCCCATTACAATAGAGGCTGCGATAATTGTCCTCTCATTAGTGGTATTCGCGTCATGATGACTCAGATGAAAATTCAGAGTACACGCACGTACGGATATACACACATAAAGGTATTTTGACAACCTGGTCATGTTATTCTAAGATCAACCCATAAAACACGTTACCTTTCTTTACTATCTATCTGGTATCACTTTATCTTTTTTTATAAGGAAGAGTGCTGGTGCTGGTTCTCTAGAAGGAAATTAGGGAGCAAATGTCTTGACTGTCCTAACACCGTTCAAAAGACTGTAACGTTCGCTTAGACACTGAGAATAGGAGAATGTAGGACTCATTCCGTCTTTTGTAAGCTACATAAGATGCTTTCGGGAAACTACCACTAAGAACAAAGAGAAAGGATGAATCAGAAAGAAAGAGATGATCAAGGTGTATACAGCAAACGTCTAGAGACCATGTGCGACAGTCATTCATAGGAAACACTTACTATTGTGATTATAAAGTCAGTCGTGAAAATTTACCCAGCAGTAATAGGGTTAACAAGCACTCTGCCTTTAGTCATTGGAGTAACATTCATACTTATTGCAGTAACATTGAAGTAACATTCATACTTATTGGAATAGCATTGGAGTAACATTCATACTTATTGGAGTAACATACCTATTGGAGTAACATTCATACCTAAAAATCAACACCCATAAAGGTATTGCCGGGTGTTGCAGGCCTTCCACCTCTCCACCATCCCTTGCCAGCCATCAAGGAACCCACACCAAGCCCCTCCTCGTAACCTAACCCACGTATGCAAAAGATCAGGTCCGGAAAAAGAAATCTAGATCAATATACCTTTTTTTTCTCTTCTTTTTCTCATGTAGAGCGAACAGGCATCGGTTTCTATTGGTTTGTTGACGGTTTTCTTAAACCTAACGTGGCTCGCTTGATATTTTGAATTCGTGTTGTTTCAAAAATTCTCGCTTTCTCTCTCTCTCTCTCTCTCTCTCTCTCTCTCTCTCTCTCTCTCTCTCTCTCTCTCTCTCTCTCTCTCTCTCTCTCTCTCTCTCTCTCTCTCTCTCTCTCTCTCTCTCACACACACACACACACACACACACACACACACACACACACACACATACACACACTTTGTACGCCCCCATCTTTCTTCCTCTTGCATGTCTAAGGTATCTTCATTGTTTTCACACCTTTATAACCATTACGTGTCATATTTTCTTCGTGGAAAGTCAAGTATAGATCAGAGGAGATTGATATTCCAGTTAAAGGTTGAATATTAAGCGCAGATGACAAGGGGAAAAAAATAAAGAAAAAAAAAGAGGGAAAGGAAAAGAGCCGCTTGATTTTTGCTCTCCAGGAAGTTGAGTAGAAAAGTTGAGTAGTGAACGGCTCCAATCAGGTAGAATGTATAGCGTTCCTGACCAGAGAAGTTTACTGACAAACTCTTTGACCTCACTGCTGATGTCGACGTAACTTTAATCCTCTGATCACTAAGACTTCACTGATAGTTTTCGCCTCTTTATCTAGTTCTCTCCAGCGGCTTTTTTTTTTTTTACCTCTCGCAATGTGCACTTGTAACATCGAGTTCTCTTCACGTCCCCCGGAGTTGTATAATCCCTTTACTGAGGTTCCATATCACCATTCTTTCAAATAATCCATCAATTAATCATCAGTCACATATTCACCATAACTGATTGGCTCTGGTTTTAATATTTTTTTTGTAATGTACGAGGAAGATTGTTCAGTAAGTTATAAGAGTGATGAAATAAACAAGAATAAAGAAAGTCCTGAAAAATGAGAATGTGAGAAGAATAATTGTGATGTTTTCTTCGGTTTGCCTTTCAATGTGCGTATTAGTGATGGTTTTGTCTTCTACTGGCCATTCAAGCACTGGTGTCGTGTGTTTCTTGGTATGTGTTGTCTATGAGTCAAGTAGTCTTTGCTTTGGTGTGCAGCTTCTAAGATCAATGAGATATGAAAGGTGTGGTGGTGGTGGTGGTGGTGGTGATGATGATAATGATACCTGATGTTCTTGTTTTCTATCCATAACAACTTGTATTGATGTGTATATTTAACAAAAACACACAGCTATACAACAGGTGTCTATGGCAGTACTGATGATAATAATGATACCTGATATTCTTGTTTTCTATCCATAACAAATTGTATTTACGTGTATATTTACACGTGTCTATCTTCTTTATCCTGTTAACGTGAAGCATATATTGTATTTCATTCTGACAAAAACTCTAGCCATTTCAGTTTCTATCAGTACATGGAGACCATACCAAATGTTCATCATCCCTTCACTTCATAACGCACCTTCATTCGGGATTGGTTGACGCGGCTGGAGGTGCAATCAGTGGAGAGGTAAATGACAATATGTAGGGAACTTTAAACCACGTGGATGCAAAAATGTTCATTCAGTGGTAGAATTTGAATACGTGTTTTCACAGCCATTTGTGCGGCGCTCGGGGCATCTGGTCATTTTGGTCATTGCCTCATTGTTGTCATGGTCCTGCGGCACATTGCGTAACAGAACAAAGTGTTGCTTTTTTTCATAATCTAAATGTAAATATTACTTTCGCTGTTTACACTAATTGGTCGCTTGTGTCAACACTAACCATGTCAGTTAGTTGAACAGCGTGCAGAGAACTGTGCATATACTGCTGACACAGTTTTGCTTCATGAACAGTGTATAAATAGTTTGAAATGTTTTTTGTGCTTTTGCCTGTCTAAAAGGGGTGCGTGTTTCAATCATATTCTGAAGCCGCTGCCGCCTGTGTTCCAGGTCTCAGAGTTTCTTGTTCACCTGCAGACACGTGGTGTCACAGTTTGAGATGCAGTGCTGTCTATTGTTTTGTACCAATATTAAAATAAATAAACAATAATAATTCACCGGGTTCAGGAGATGAGAGGAATGCTTCACCAAGATTTCTGTTAAACATTTAATCACTCTTCTTATTAAGGTATTGCGTTGGGATCTTTATATGAAAAGTGTGTAAATTGATATGTGAGACTTGAATACAGAGCTTTTGTACTCTGCAAATTCCTGTAAAAATTATCATGCTAACTTTATATGCTTCCAAAAAATTCAAGACGACTTTTTTTCGTCACATCAGAGTGCGTCTTTGCTGTAGATCTATATCTTCCTTCCCTAAAGCTGAACCCTAGTAATTTTTATGGAGTCATCAAAGGCATCTTTTTGGTGGTCCCTTGATAAAAGCCACTCCATCCTTCCCTCCCTATCTGTCTGGCTTCCCTCCTTACTGGAGAGTTTGCTTACATTTAATCTGTCTCGAGGAAGGATAGCGGTTGTAATCTTCCACTTACCAACCTCTGAAGGTGGATTTACCATTGTGCTCGCCCTCCACAAGACTCCATTCAACCACCCTCACTCAACCACCCACACATCATGTCTCATGTGGGTGACACCATGAAAGTAGACTGCCAAGAGCGTAGTCCACTGTCCCTTGGTGATCCTGTGGGTAGGATTTCAGTATTATTGTTGTTGCTTCCTTTAATATGCATCCTGAGGAACGTATGAATTATAGAAACACTGGATTTTTTATTGTGATGTGGTTGTGGAGAAAGACACAAGGAATAGAAGTAGGCAAGAGTTCAACAGGAGTACTGCGTAGATATTTTCTGATTTAGTATGATAAAATTTTCACGGTAATTAAAGGGATAGAAGTGGCATGAGGGCCACATATAGTAATATCATGCCTATAGTTGCTTCACGTTGGACATAACGGGAAATGCACGCATGAAATTATGGCTCATTAGCAACTTTCCGTAACTCTTGCCATGCTCCACAGTAAACGTGCGGCACACCACTCAGCTGAAAATTTTCCGATCCACGAACCAACGATACTCTTGACCGTGTGACAAACTCCAGGAAGGCAGGCAGGATATCTCTCTAAAAGTCAACCTCTTCAAGATGTGTATTATCGCTTTAACACCTAACTATAACAGCACTTGCATATGTAAACTGCACTTAGCTCTCAGGCGCCCCAGCGTGGAGCACTCTGCTAGATTATGAAGCAAGGAACACAAGGAGTGGCAGAAGCTTATATCCGGGAGTGGATTAGTAATGGGCATCAATGACAATAATGGCGGTGGTGTAGCAGCTGTTGATCCTCTTCACCATTAATGATCGTGGTAATGAATAACACTATATTTCTTTTAAAGGGGAATGATAAAGATAAATTAACGCCTGGTCAGCTCTCTCCTAGTCGTCCTCACCCTGACAGGAGAAGCCTCGCAGTGACCTTTCTTTTGTTTCATTCTTAATGGGGATAACGTTGCAGCCGCCTCCCGCACAGCTGCATCCCGGCGGCGACACCACGCCCACCTGCCAGCACTGAAGCACTTACACACACACACACACACACACACACACACACACACACACACACACACACACACACACACACACACACACACACACACACACACACACACACACACACACACACACACACACACACACACACATCAGCTTCACGTTCTTACGAAGATGTATACCACCCTCCTCACCGCCCACACCTTTCCTTCCGCCGGTGCCGCTATAACAATACCATAAAACGAAGCTGTATCGTGGCGCGGGAAGGGACACCAAGACACCAAGACTCCTACGTTGTTTCCCTTACGCCTCGTCCCAGTCTAACACTAACATACGAACGTCTTATCTCTCTCTTATCCACGGCAGTCTGGGCTTTGATGCGCCTCGCGGGTCACGGAGCTTTATTAACACGTGGGTAAGGCTTCGAGGAGAGTGCATTCTGCTCGCCTTTACTTCCTCAGGTAACGGGCAGGTAAGGCGTTCTTGATATGGATTTGTTACAAGACTCGTAAGAGGGCATAGCGAGTCTTAGGTCTGGATATTTTTCTTTCTTTATAACGCTCCTTTTAGGTCTTCATTTACTTAGGTCTGGATATCTATTTAGCCTTTTTGTCCTGTGATATAATCCCATGTAAGCGACAGAAACTTTTCTACTTCTCTCTCTTTCTCCTTTATGATATTCCTTCACAACCTTCATTTTCTTACCCGTGAATATATGTTTAACATTGATATGTTCCAAAGTATGTCTTTGGCTGATGAAAATTTTATTTTCCTTTTTTCGTCTTATAAAATTTGCTGCAGAACCTCTTCCTCTTCCTTGTCCTTCTCTTTTTCTACAGTGTCTCCCTGTTCGGCCTACATTTACCTCAGTATGAATACATATTAAACATTAATGTGGTCTGAAATGTGTCCTTGGTAAACTCTGTTGTGAGCTTCAGGAACTATTTTTGCCCTTCTCTTCCTTCACAATGTTCCTCCTCGACCTTGAGTCTCCAGCTGTTTCATGGCACACAGTCTTGACAACTTTGTGCATTGTGTGCCGGATCGATGCCTGCCGTCCTTTGTTTGGTGCGCTTAATAGAGACTCTCCTGCAATATTTCACGGCCAGCAAACCCACTCGATTATAATTACGCTCGTGCGAACGTGAGCGAGTAACTGCATTGTTGTTACCCATCGCATTTTCATGAACTCAGTGGAAAAAAAAAAGTTTATTTACTCAAAAGGAAACTGCTAGTGACAAATGAAAAGTTGGAGTATATAACACATATGCAATTTGTTCTAAGCCATGCCAACAAGGGAATTCGTAGCAAAAAAAAATTATTGTATGCTATATGGTAAAATGATATTTAGTTCATCCACTCAAAGGGAAACTGTAAATTGACGAATAAAAAGAAATAGTGTATATAACACATAGCTAACATACCAAGCAATTCATTATAAGTCCTGCAAACGAGAAAATTTTTGATAGGCCAGTGATTTCCTTTGACCAATATCAACTCAACAGGGAAATGTGACTGAATAATAGAAAAAAAATAGGAGAATAATAAATATACCAAATAATTGATTAAAGTCATGTAAACGAGGGACTTTCGACAAAACGGTAATTGAATTTCAGCTTCACAAGAAGAAAGATGTTTAGCTGTTACTGACAAAAGGACAAAAACCATAACACATAACATGTTTTAAGTCATGATTTTTAGCAAACCCGGGATTTATTTGGAGCAAGTAAAGGATGTTTAAGGTGGTGTGACAAGCTTAGAAGAGGGCAAGACTAGTGTAGAAGAGCAGAAATAAATCTCTTGGACAGAAGTAAGATGTGGAGACGTGGGGCTAGCTGTAAGGCAATGAGATGAAGCGAGGGGGCGGGACATCAAGAGGGAACACGGAAATAAGGAGAGGACAAAAGATACCAGGACAGAATAGAAACTAACAGAGATAATGAAACTGAATGTAGAAAGAGACATGGATCAGATAGAATGTCACAAAAAAAGGAACATAGTAACAGGACAAAAAAAAACGAGAAAAATAGAACCTGGAAGGGACAGGGACGGAGGAAGATATACGGAATACAGGATAGAAACAGTACAAATTGTAGGACAGGATAGCACAGGAAGACAGGCATAGGAGAATATAATCCAGATGTAGTGACAGGATGGGACAGACTAACGGAAAACGCAAGTAGACACCATGAAAGGAAAGACATGAGAGAACAGAAACCAAGGTGACGAAACTGGACATAGGGACATGGATGGAGCAGAACTACGGAACATGGGAATAGGAACAGGACAGAAGGATAGAAGCAGACTGAAACTGAACATAGGGACAGGGAAGGGGGACAGCGACAGAGATGAAACACTGGCAGGGCGGGGAAGAAAGAGACAGATGGATGATCACAGAGAATTTGGAACGGGGCGGCGGGACATGCAGGAAGGGACGGAGCGGAGCAGAGCAGGAGAGGCAGAGAGAGAGACAAGATGAAGGGGCTAGGAAGCAACTGCCAAGTCGAAGGAGCGGTGGAGCGGGTCGAGGCTGGGGATGTGACTGAGGTGAGCCGGCAGGACGGAAGGACAATGCGGAGGGGGGAGGGCGGGCAGGAAGACAGCAAGGACGGGAAGAGGCGGGTAAGGAAGGAAGGAAACTGGCAAGGCTCCAACACCGTCCTATATTGGCTCTCTTAAGTTTCCAGTAAGGCTCAAGCATTTCATAGTCATATCACGCTCTCGAGAAGCCGTGAATTGTGTTGGTGATGAGAGCTGGCGTGTGTGGCAGTACTGTTCCTCAGGCAGAGAGGCGGGGAATGATTACTGGCTTTGCTGCCTCGGTATGAATGCTTGTTTTTCAGACGTATTGCCTTCATTGTTGTTGCGTTGTTCCGTTATTGTGGCACTGGCGTCGTATGGAGTAAAAGTGAAGGACATGAATGAAAGTTACTGCTCCAGAGAGAGAGAGAGAGAGAGAGAGAGAGAGAGAGAGAGAGTTGAGGCAGGGCTGATGTGACACTAGAACAGAGTTAGGCTTTTAGATAGGTAACACTAAAAATGTGCCTTTAGTCTATAAAATACATTTAGCGCATGAAATGTACTATAATGTAATCACTTTGAAATGTAAAATACTCTGTAATTTGTATAAAGAGAGAGAGAGAGAGAGAGAGAGAGAGAGAGAGAGAGAGAGAGAGAGAGAATTATCTTTATCTTTTTTATATATAGTCCAGGCCCCCTTGACCAAACATCTACTTTTATGAGCAATTCGGTAGGTGAAATGGTGGACTAATTTTAAGAGTTATGGCAACAAATACGACACTTTTCCGAGCAAAGATGAATTATTGAGAAACATTTTGGAACGAAACTGATGTGGCTTAGGCCATGTCAAGTAAAGAGCCGAGAGACGAGGAGTATTTGGGGAAGAGGGATGCTGGAGGTGGATCTACTCGCCAATTGAAAGACAGGAAAACTGAAGGGAAAGTTAATGAATGTAATGAAACAAGACGTGGGTATAAATGAGGCAGCCGAGAAAACAGTGTTAGAGAATGCTAACCCGATGAAATGTGAAAAAGAAGCATTTGGCGACACATCATTTCATGGGGAAACATTGAGCAAGCCTTGGTAACCTTCAGAAATGCATATACAGTTCTCTTCTACTACATGGGACTAATATGGGTGCAATATGCTCTGAGAGTTGGCAGGCAGTAGCACCTTTAAAAATTTTCCCTCTATCTCACAATACCAGTCCGCACATACGCTGCAGTGCGTTCCGAAAAAAAAGGGGAAAAAATGAGAGAAAAAAGGAAAACAGAAAAACTTCCGGACCATTTCATGTGACGGAATCTACAACACGGTGAGCGGGAGAGCGGCAGACCAGCCCTGAAAGGTAGTAAAATAAACCTTTCTATATGGACCTGGCACGACCACTACAGGGGGAAGCGGATGAATCTGCCCCAGATAAACGATGCCGCAAAGGACACGATGGGCCCCGAGGTCACCCGTTTTTCTCCATAATGCCGGGGAGGGAAAGCGAGGGAGGCTATTGATTGCTGCGAAATTTGCCGGAATGCACTGAAAGGAGAATATGGTGAAGGTTTGGAAGGAGCGTGAATCTCCGTGTCTTACCTGTGTGCTTGTATGTCTGTTTGTGTGTGTCTTTCTGTTTGTGTTTATTGGTGTCTGTCTGTTCGTCTGTTTGTCTGTTTGTTCATCTATATCTTTCTGTGTGATTGTATGTTTCTCTCTCTCTCTCTCTCTCTCTCTCTCTCTCTCTCTCTCTCTCTCTCTCTCTCTCTCTCTCTCTCTCTCTCTCTCTCTCTCTCTCTCTCTCTCTCTCTCTCTCTCTCTCTCTCTCTCTCTCTCTCTCTCTCTCTCAGCTAATGCAAGGACGTAAGAAACTAACACGGCCATTCATGACAACAACTTGTGACGGTTACTGCAGCGCTGGGAAAATACTGCTGGTAATGCAAGTAAGCTCTACTCGGGATAAAGATTGGACTATATGTTATCATTATCAATTTTCTCAAGTTTACATCGCATGAAGTTTAAAATCGTAGTGCCGCGGGAAACCATTAGTCGTGTTCGTACCTCGAGGAAGCCAAAAAGTATTAAAGTATTCCAAGTTTGAGACCCACCATGAGATCGCAAGTCTTTTCCCAGCGGTAGCAATTATAGTCGTAATTGATTCTGGCCAGTTCGAAGCACCGTGCATGAGTTTGTTCGTGAAATGAAACGCAAAGAATTTTAAAAAGAAATATCTGACTATAACAAGACCCAACACGAGGCAAGTCCTTAAATGCAGATCACTAAACTCGTAAGTGGGAGATCAGGAGCAAGTGAACAAAACAGGCAAGGCTCAAGCTGGCAACCCTACCAGGAGTTACGAAAGTGTCCCTCAGTGCGTGGTCTGGCCCTGCGAGGCACTAGAAGCAGCGCCACTTAGGAGTTTACAATAACTTTCCAGCTCTCAGTCGAAGTCCAGAAGTCCTCCACATTGAGCACCTGAATAACCTGAGCAACGACCACGCAGGTGTTTGTGCGTCACTGCCCACCGATTTGCTGCTCACCTTTCCACCTGTTTATTGTTTTATCATGTCATTTGATTTCTTTATTCATTTATTAGTTAATTCATCTACTCATTTATTTATTTTTTAAGATTCTTTGTTTTTTTTTGTTTCTCTAGGTCTACTTTGTTTTCTTTTTGCTTGTTTAATTATGTATTTTCAATGCCTGTATGTGCTGCCACGTGATTATGACGCCAACTGTTGTAGCGAAAGCAATTATGATGTTTATAGAGGTAATTTTGATGGTGGTGTATTTACTAAAATGTAATCAGTGGCGCAGACAACGAGTCGTGCATAAAATTACTCGACGCCTCCTAAAAATAGTCAATTGATTGTTAATATGAAAGCACATGTCTTCACGAACACTCCACTCTCATGTTATCATCTCTCTCACTTTTCTGTCATTTCACTTTTCACCTCTCCCACATTTGTCACCACCTCTTTCTCTTTCATGTCATCACTTCATGTCATCACTTTCACTTTTGTTATCGCCTCCCACTTTTTACCTCTTTTCAGTTCCCTACCACCACCTCATTCACGTTTCTATCATCACTTTTCACTTTTCTTTCATCACCGCTCACTTTTCGGCCATTACTTCTTTCACTTTCGGTAGGTATGAGGTGCTTTGTGTTTACCGAGGACTCTTTGGCAAGCGATCTAAAGTACATTTTTCTGCCGGAGAGAGTCTGATAAGTTTTCTTTATACCACTGGTTTGATTTAGGTAGCAGATATTCATGTTTCTCATAATACGTGCATTTAGCTACGAGGAAAATGTTGTTTCTCTCATGGTGTGGCGCTTCTCATACTAGTTAACTTTGTCTTAGTGAAGTATTAGAAAGTTACGAGACAGGATAGGGAAAGTAACATAAAAAGGGTGTTCTAAGTACTAGAAAGTAAGAGAAAAGCAGGAAAATGATAAAGAAAAGGGCTAAGCAAAAATTCATGCTGTTTTTTGCGGGATAAGAAACTGGACGAGTGATGAAAGAAAAATCCCGGTCTTTCCCCAATATTTGTATGAGGATAAAAGGAAAGAGCTGAGGCAGATCCCTTTTAAGAAGAGAGGAGGAGGGGCGATTGGTGGAAAGGACTATATCACCACACACCAACCTAAGAGCATTACGATTGATAGCATTTAGCAAGACTATTGTTGATCTTTAGCACAACCGTCTGCGTCGCTGTGTACGTTTCCTCTTTCACCCAAGGCTACAGGATCGAGTGTCGGAGAGTATGAAGCGCCGGTGGGATATCCTCTTGAATTTTTACTCCACACAGCAGACTAAATTCCAGCCTCGCCATCGTTTTCTAATGTGCAACTGGTTAGAGAAAGAGAGAGAGAGAGAGAGAGAGAGAGAGAGAGAGAGAGAGAGAGAGAGAGAGAGAGAGAGAGAGAGAGAGAGAGAGAGAGAGAGATAATGACGACCTCTTGATATCCTACATGCATAAAAACGACTGGTAAAAAGTTTAAAGTTGAATTATTGAAAAAGCAGTAGGAAGATTCATTCGCATACTCTCAAGTGGAGGTATGCGAATAGGTCAGACTCAGTAATCAGATTGTCAATGGTTAGTCATTAGAGAACTTTAGAAGAAAATATGTGAGGTGTATTTTTGGATAGGGACGATAGGTAAGTGTTACAACTGTCAGATGTAATGTAATATGTTTTAGATGTAATGGCGTCCTGTAGGCAATGTCTTTGTTGTGCATTGTTGTAATGCTCCCAGGTCGACCCATCCTCTCTATATATTATTATTTCATTGTATTATATGTTTGTATTTCGTGATTCGTGTGTGTATTGCTTTCTTCTTCCTCTCACCCTTACTCCGTTCAACTCTTTAACGCAAGAGTTAACCAGTACTCTCACTCATTCATCCCTTTCACTGGTAAACTCTGGAACTCCCTCCCTGCATCTGTATTTCCGATTTCCTACGACTTGTCTTCTTTTAAGAGGAGATATCGAGGCATTTGCTCCCTAATTTTGGCTGACGCTTTTCCTCTTTGTTGAGAGCCAACACTCAAGTGGGCCTTTTTTTTAATCATTTATTTTTTTTATGCTGGCCCTCTTCCCTACAAAAAAAGATATTTATATACTTAGGGGTCGTAACAGTAGAAATTCATATCTTTTATTCAGTAACTGGCACATGTAGATATGATGGCTTCCTGCAGGTTCCTTTACTCTTTCCAGCTCCTGTGTTCCTAATGGAGAATTACAAAACTTGAATCTGCTTAAAAGAAAAATTGTTATACACATTTATGTATACAAATGATAATGGAAATATGTAAGTTTTGTACTGAAACTGCCACGTGCAGGTCTAATAGTTTCTTGCAGCTTTCCTTATCCTCCTTTGTTCGTATGTTCTTAATGTAGAATTGCAAAACTTGGTTCATTCAGTGACGTCCCAGCGCCTTTCCCTTGTCAGCTCCCCGCCTGTGTGTTTCAGGCCGCACTGCACTCTCCCAACCCTTGCCATTTCACACCCACTTCCACCCGCGTCTAACTGCTCGCTGCCTCACTGCCGGGCGTGCATTAAGGCACACTCATTTCAAGCATCCATAGCCCAGCACCAATACCCTGAGGGACCTGTGGGACTTTCCTCGAGCTCTCAGGAGAATTGAAAATATTAAAAGCTGAACCCTCAACAAATGCATTTATGTAGTATGATTCTTTTTTTCTTTTCTTTTTTTTGTCAAGTCGGCGCCTAATGAAAAGTGCTTACCATAAAATGTATATATGCATTACTTACTTACTTACATTAAGGAGCAAATGCACGTAGGACATTAGCATTTCCTATTTCTTTTGGTGGGTGTGAATTTTTTAAGTTATATGTGCTGGAGATGAAAGCCATATTTTTCCTAGGCAATATGAGCCATTTCCCATTCCTGAACGTATGTGTGTGTCCTGTGTGTGTGTGTGTGTGTGTGTGTGTGTGTGTGTGTGTGTGTGTGTGTGTGTGTGTGTGTGTGTGTGTGTGTGTGTGTGAATACAATATGCAGCAAATAAGTGTAATTTTCTACTTCCGTTACGTATAGTATCTGAAAAAGAACGAGTCAGAATATTTTAGTTATTTTCTCACATATAACCTGTCTTCTTTTTTGCTCTACTGTGATATCCTGTTACATATATTAATATTTACCTTTAAGAATTTGTGGTCGGAAAAATTCACTATATACATTTTCCCTTTACAATGAATTTTACTAAAGGTCGATGGAGTTTCCCAGTTTCATCTTTGGCAGGTCGTGGGAGTTTGTCTCCTGAAACCGTTACACACAAGTTCCCGAACCGTGCCGTTAAAAAAAGACAACGCCAGATGTAGCTTCCGCCGCCACCTTTACTCCGTCAGGTCACTTCCCCCACACACCCACACTCACACACGCGTACCTGCCTCCCCCTCACTTCATTCTCCCAGGCTTTCCTCTGTACATCCTTTTTTACCTGTTTAATCCATCCACACACACACACACACACACACAGGGTGGGAAGGGTAGAGTATATCGTTAACTAACAAGGAAAACTGTACCCCAAAGAACATACACAGTGCGGGGTTGTGTGTAGTGAGATCGCTACTTCCCTGAGTTGTGAGGGAATGTTTGTGGGTGTGAGTGTAAAGGTGAATATGTGTGCGTGTGTGTGAGTGTATGGATGTCTTGTTCCGGTTAGCGCCTACCTCATGGCACGTGTCAAGTTGGTGTATGTGTAGATTATAACTCCTTATTGACTGTGTAGAAGTGTCCATCTTAGCATTTTATGACGTTGAATAAACCACTTCTCTAATTTTGGATAATTTTGTCTCAACTCTTTAAAAGACTGGCATGTTCAGTGGTCTTTTTCTTTTTGTGTGGGTGGGACTTCATAGTTGACCTTGTCTAAAGCTGCCAACACTTCTCAACGTCATAAAACCCTGCAACGCTACAAAAAGATAAAGAAAAGACACGTTGAATTTGTCCATCTATGAAGAGTCAAACCGAGAGGATTAAACAGGATTACAGAAGTGTCTGGAAACCTCCCTCGTGGAAGAGTTAAGTCATAGGATGGTTGGTCTTACGTTATGTTTTGAAGCAATACACACTTGATGAAAATGAGACGGGAAGGGGAGAACATCAATAGCATTAACATATCAAAGAGATCGGACCAACATATCCTGTAATTGATTTTGATGTATATCGAGAATTAATTAGAGGCACAATTCCTAGTCGGAGATCTATTGAGGGACAGAACAAAGGAGAGAACAAAGACAATAAGCAGTTGGCTGTGACTTTAAATTGTTATGGATTTTATTTCTATATAAAGAAAAGACGAGGAAAAATAAATAGTATATGAGAAAAGAATAGGAAAACCGTAGAAGAGAAGGAGAGTGCGAGACAGAAAAGAACAGACTACAATAGAACACTCTGAGAAGGCTAATCTGAAATAGTTATCCTTATAGAAACGTGACAAACTAAGATATCAATACCATTAGTGAGTGGGTTCGCATACGAGGGAATGATCCACTCGTCTTAAGATCTACGCAATGGGTGACGTTGTGTGTATCTCATTTCCGGAATGGTGAAGTGAAGTAGTGTAAAGGAAACTCAGCAAGCAAGACTCGTGTGACACTCATACCAATTAATGATCAGCAACGCAGGAGAGACCAAAGCCAAGTGCGGTGGAAATCACGATGGCTAAATATGTTTTGCACGGAATATCAAAGTGGATTCTGTTTGTCCCAAGACCGTAGGAGTGAGAGGCACTTGACTAGCGTGGGGTGTGTACTCCTCACAGCTTTGGCTTCCTCTTGTATATAAGTAATGTCTTCTTTGCCAAGTATTATTGGAGGTTCAGCGCTACACGTCCAGTATGTAGGAAATCCAAATTAGTGCCCTGATTAACATTAATGATATAATTTTTTTGTATATCAACTTGTGTAAGAGAATATTAATGACATTCACAGCGACATCTTCCAAGATACGCGCACGTCCTGAGGTGTGTGCATGGACAAAGCAATTAAGTGTTTTTGGCGGTGCACGAATTTAGTTCAAAGTAAATGTTTCTCTTGTCTCCATGAAAGAATTGAGAATGCTGGTGAATAAGAGTTACTGCAAAGCTTCCTCCAAAGAATAAAAGACTGACACACCCACGCCCTCACTATGAAAGGTTTGCTCTTAAAATTAATTCGTATTCCACACTTATATAACCAGTTTTTTTTTTTTTTAGCATTTACTTCAACAAATTATGAAAGCTTGATTATCCGTGAATTGTAATATTATTCCTGTTTTTTTTTTTTTATACCGTGTGGGTTTTTCACGGGAATTTATGGGCTAAAGAGGATACTTTTTGGGGTACCTCCTATCTCAAATCCCACCCGCTAGGAAACCTTTGCTCCGAGTGAGGAAGCCCAACCTACACTCGGACCGTGGACAGGATTCGAACCCGTGCGCTTGGAGACCCCTCGGACCCCAAAGCACGCACGGTTCCACTGATGCTTGTGGACTTTGACGCGAGAAATCCCCATTGGACACAAAGATCAAGAAAGAATCAATGATCATATCTCTCTTGGTCCTCGGAAATCACTAATGGTCACAGGAACTCCCCATGTCACCAGGCTCTAGAATAGTCACCCTAGTACGTTCTTGTAAGAGGTTGCCTGGGATCGCCGGTGGTCGTGAGAAGTCGCCACATATCGTTCACGGTCGCCAGTAATCGTCAGGTGTAGTTAGAGATCAGAGCTTTATAGTAATTCGCGGAGGTAGTCTTTGGATGACTGCTGCCGCTAACCCTATCTCGACATATGAAGAAAGAAGCGCAGAGAGAGAGAGAGAGAGAGAGTGTGTGTGTGTGTGTCATGGCTTTATTGTATTCACTCACCAAATAAGCGACAAAACAGGAAAAAAAAGGCTAAAATCATGATAAAAACTCCTACACTTCCTGGGACCATAATCACTAAATCTGACAGGTGGAGAGTGGCTCGTCCTCTCATCCAAGGCCACAAATATGATAGTTTCCCTCCTCTCTCATAACTTACCCAAATGTTTGACACGTTAGTCGGAAAGTAAAGTTAGCGGTGGAGGGGCGGGCTGGTTGGCGTGCTAGCGAAGGTGAAGTGGGTATAATCACTCAAACTTTGTTCATTGAGGGAGCCTGGAAATTTGAAAGGGTTCGAGTGTTTGGAGCATTGCCTGAAGAAAGGTAAAATAATTGCGATTTTTTTTTTATACCAATACTAGAAAATAAAAATCCGTATGTAAGAATCTGTGAATATTTGAATGTGCTTGTCGCTTGTTTACGTGTGTGTGTGTGTGTGTGTGTGTGTGTGTGTGTGTGTGTGTGTGTGTGTGTGTGTGTGTGTGTGTGTGTGAGTGCACGGCTCGAGGGCAAATTGATGCATGTGTCCAGTGCCAAGCTAAACCAAACAACTTTAAACCAATAAATATATTTCCCCACGTAAAACATTCCCTCCCTTCCTTGCGAGTCTTTTATTGCGTGTTACTGGATGGTTCACGCTTCCAAAAAACTATAAACCTCAAACTGTACCATTAAGACTTACACTAAACTATCAGACCAACTTTATGGACACGTTTCAATACAAACAGAGCATCCATGTATCATTGCCACTAAACATTTCACCTTTAAGAGCTTTCCCTGCAAAATACATGAAGTAGATGTCCTGCTCGTGGCGATGAACACATTTCTGTACTTGGTATGTGCATGCAGATTCTGAAAACTTACCTTGGCAGGAACAGGAATCTGATACAGAGAACCTGAAACTGAATCTTGGTATATCATTTTGAGTTTTGAAGGCATTTACATAGAGAGAGAGAGAGAGAGAGAGAGAGAGAGAGAGAGAGAGAGAGCGCACACATAAATCCAAACGTTCAGACTAAATCAGAGTGTTCAATGCATAGAATTCACGAGGTCAAAGAGGAACATACTGAATCGGTACCTCAGTGAATGGTAAGCGGAACCACACAACACGACATGATAGTACGTATACTTCTACCCATTTTTTATTACACTTTGAAATGCATCACCACCTGACCGCATGTTTGTCCCCGAAAATATTAACTTGGCAGCAATACCTCGAACTTCAACGAAAAGGAAACTAGGTTAAGTTAGAGCGGATGAAAAGAACAGTGCTTTAGGAGGACTATCTCAGCAGCGGTCCGTTCTGCATCGTTGTTATCTCTCTTTCTCTTTCTCTGTGTCTCCTCACCTCACCTGTTCCGCTTACGTTCTCACACAGCTGCTCCGCCTCCTGCAAAGCTGTTTTCAGTCCTCGTATATTCGGTTTACGGTCTCATGCAGCTGCTCGCCCTTCTGCAAAGCCGTTATCTGCCCTCATCTGTTCTGTTTCTGTCCCCAAAGAACGTGTCTCGCCGCCCCCTCGACGTGTCTCGTATCCCGCCCTTCAAATTTTCATGGATCAAGTGCAACCATCGACCGCACCACCCACACTGACTTCCGCCTCTCCTCCTCCTCCTCCTCTCTTTCTCTCGCTTCTCACTTGCCCTGGACTCGATTATCAATATTTCTAATGCTGCAGAACGCCTAATAATACTTTCTCTCTCTCTCTCTCTCTCTCTCTCTCTCTCTCTCTCTCTCTCTCTCTCTCTCCACAACTCAATAAAGACTCGAAATTTAAGGCTAGGCCTAAAAGATTCATAAGAACAAAATTTATCTTCATAACTAATGCACAAAGTCACATCATTAACAGTCGATATTAGATTCCGGAGCAAAAGTGAATGGGAAATAGAATTATACAGGTCCAGCGCTGAGGAAATGAATTATATATGGAGTATAGTATTACAATGTACTAATGGTCGGTACAGATAAAGAGTTTGCTGTAACCCTCATTGTGGTAGTTGTCCTTAAGCAGGGGTAGCATGGATACACCTGAATCCATTATGAACGTGTATTTAATAGTATCACAAGACACAACAGGTACAGCCGAGCAAACGAGAGGCTGAGGCATACGTGTCACCTGAGACGGCGGCGAGCGAGAACTAAGGGGAAAACGTGACGTCACCTCAAGCCAGCCAAACTGATTCTATCATAGAATGTTTTACAGAAAACGGAGCACGGGCAGTACATAAAGGACATACTAACATATCATTAGCGAAAGTAAAAGAACATTTGTCATTTTATCATTTTAAGTGTATTTATCTCAGAGCATAAGATTTGATTCTCCTTACCTAGATAACCACCTTAAGTCTCTGATATCCAGCGGGCAGCAAGCAAGCAAGCAAGCAAGCAAGCAAGCAGCAATGAGCGCGTAACACTAACCGTCCATACAGGAATCAAGTGGACTCACTCCCGCTGACTACTATAGCAATCTCAACGGTCATTCCATCCCTCTGAAGTGGTGCGTTTCAACTCCCGTCCGTGGTCAGCCCTTCGAAACTATCAGAGCCAATCAGAAACACCTTCATGATAGAGAGGCGATGGCTATGATACCTCGTCACACATGCTGCCCACGCCGCCCTCGTGAGCTAATCCCCCCTGACTTGTTATGCAGCGCTACATTCCAGCCGTTGAATTACTTGCAGGCTTACCGTTAGCGAGATTAGTGGTAGTAGTAGTAGTAGAATTTGTTGCTGTAGTTGTTGTTGTTGTAATAGTTACTGTTGCTGCTTTAGTGGCGGACACTTCTCATTGCAATTTTTGTTTCTTAATTAAGTTTTCTTAAGCGATTGGCACTCTAAGAGGAATTTTTTCTTAGTGTTGTTGTCCTTGGCTAAAAATGCTATAATATTTAATAGTAGTAGTAGTGGTGGTAGTAGTAGTAGTAGTAGTAGTAGTAGTAGTAGTAGTAGTTGTAATAGTAGTAGTAGTAGCAGTACCAGTAGTAGTAGTAATAGTAGTAGTAGTAATAGTAGTAGTGGTAGTTCAGAGGGATATGGCCTTGCAACTGATCTCTTTCTCTTCCCTCCATTCACTGCAATATCCTCTAATTCACACTTATATCGGATCGTATTTCCCACCAATGATGGCCCTTCTCTTATTCTCTTACAAATGCCCTCGTTCTCTGTTCTTTCCGGCACACTAAGCTCCCAGATATCTCAGCATTAAATACGGGAAGCTTGTAAAGGATGTCTAGAATGCTCCTAATGTACAATGCTTTTATGTTGGATTTAAGATCATATTGTTTTATAGGATTAGAACCTTACAGCGTTATTAGTGCCTTCCTTGCTGATCTTTCAGTTCACTCTCTCATTATGGATTCGAGTATTGGACTGGATCATGGATGGATTGTGGATTATGAGTAGCCTTGTGTATAATTTAATTTCGTGCGTCAACATCCGTCTGTCTCGTTTTATTTTCATCTCTCTAACACCTAACCTACAAGACACGTTCGCTCATTTCTCAGTTCACTCTCTCATTATGGATTCGAGTATTGGAATAGATCATGGATGGATTGTGGATTATGAGTAGCTTTGTCTATAACTTCGTGCATCAACATCCGTCTGTCTCGTTTTTCCATCTCTCTAACACCTAACATCCAAGACACGTTCGCTCGAGCTTTCAGTTTTGCTCGATTCTTCTTCTTTTTCACGTCTCCTGTATCGCAGCGGTTGACGAGTCCGTTCAAACTTCGACGAAAACTTTTTCCCTCGATCTTGCTTGCGGTTTCCAGTTCTAGTTCCAGTTTCAATTTCTGTTTTCCCTCGTGTTCTTTTCTCTTTTATTTATTTTATTTACTTTTATTGTTATTATTATTAGTATTTTTATTTTCCAGCAGTGGTGTTGAGTGTTAAATATGAGGACAGTGAGAGGACTTACAGAGCTTGTTTCTTTGTTCGGTTCTTTTGCATCCTTTAATCAATGATGTGTGGAAGTCCTTGTCCTTTGAAAAGAGCAGAGTCATAGTTTCTTCCTGGCTTTCTAATTAGATTCTTCTTTAATCATTCGTGACTTTCTTTCTCTTCATTCCTCGCGAATCCTCTTGAGGTTTTTATTTGCTTATTGTCAGTCAATGAGCTTTGTTGTTGATCATTTATTTTTTTTTCTATAAATATATTACTTTCTTTATTCCTCCCTGATGCAATTAATGAAAAAAATGCTTCGCCAGTCCCTAGAAAACGGTCCTTCCAATCATCCGCTCGGAGAGGCGTCATAAAATCAGCGAACGTTTCATCCTCAACTTTAATTGCTTCTCCAAATTGGTGGACCCGAGTCTTGAATTCCGCCTGCCGTAATGTAAAACTAAAACAACAAAATTAATATAGATTTTCATGAGGCATGTTTGTTTGTAGATCAGTTACACTTCTGAAACTATTTACCGATTATAACATTGGTCTTGAAACCTTCGCCACGTATCCTTCATGTCAGCAGCGCATACATATTGTATAGACTGACACGTGTAAGTCTGCTGGTTTCTTGCAGTTTCCCATATCTTACCTGCTGAGTTAACATCACTTAGCGGCACCAGGGCAAAGTCTAGTAAACGTCGCTTTTGTTAGCTTCTGACAAGACGTGAAACTGTCTTGGAGAGCAGACCACCATGGACCTTATCACGTGAAAGCATCTGGTGGAAGGAATACTTAGGAGGAGTAATGGTCTCAGAGATTATTCACGCTCTCTCGTTAGTAAGAAAATAATGATATAGTATTTTAGTTAAACTTATGAAGGATTATAACTGTACACAGCAACACAAGAAAATGGACAATGCAATAAATAGTTATAGAGGAGAGAAGAGGAGAGGAGATAACATTCCCAAGCGTTATTTAATAGAAATTAGAGGTTAGTTGCATGAATTCAACCTACTGAATGGAGGGTCCCCAGTGAGGCACCAGATCTTGAATCCATTTTGGTTAAACACACATGCACGCTGTTACCTTGCTCCCAGCCGCCTGAAATCCTCGACTTCGATACCTTGCAGTGGCAGGCTGCCGTGGAGACCGAGGCGAGGGAGCTGGCAGTATATAAGGGAAATAGACGTGTGGAGAGTGAATGGCTGCGGCGCGAGACAACCACGATAAGGATGAAGGAATGTGAGGGAGCGCAGGCAGGCAACTTGAACTTGGTCACTTGAATTGCTCCCACCTCGTACTTCTTCGCCTAACGCAGACAGGCATACACACGCACACGCACACACACACACACACACACACACACACACACACACACACACACACACACACACACACACACACACACACACACACACACACGATCATGCAGACACACTTTGCCATCGGTAAGTGTCAGCTAGACGGGTCGAGGCTCAGCAAATTTTATTCACTAATGATCAGATTCGTGGCGTTTATTCTGTTCCATAAAGATGAAATATTTCCAGCCGACAGCTACGAGGTGAGAGAGTGATGGAATCCGATATTGGCGCCGGAAATCACCATTTTGCGCCTAAAAAACACACACACACTTCACTCTTTTATTTACCAAAGCGATTTTTGAACTGTGTGGAAAGGCATGCTCCAGTTTTTTTCCTTTATTTTTTGCAGTGTGTCTCCCTCGTTTGTTCCATTTATTTCCTTTATTTCTTTTCTTTTCTTTATTTCCTCAGTCGATATGGAGTCACAAGCAACACTGGAATTGCTTTTTTAATTTATGCATGTAAAATTAGTGTTGTTTTCAAAGGTTGCATTGAGTGTTTTCTTGATTCCGTTCTTATCTTTTTATCTTAACGTCGTTTAGTATTTGTGCTTCCTTCTTGTGTTTGTGTATGTAGTATTAATGTTGTTTTTAAAGGCTTCTGGTTGGGTTCCACGGTTTAGTTTGGAGTAAACAGATCATGCCGTGACGTTGATGATTTTTCATGCCACTGTTTCGAACTGGTGGTTATAAAATGCATCACCGAGTCATTTTTAGCAGCCACTCATGAAAGTGCTCGTCCAGCCGTGAGTGGTGCGTAAACTGTTTGTGAGAAAGCTTTTATTCATCGTTTTTTGGAATATCTAGATTTTTGTTTTCAATTATGAAAAATAAGTCAGGTCGTATTTACATTTTTCTTACAATTTTTTTCTTGGATTTGTTTAGCGAATCTGGAATATTGTGGTTGTTATTTTTGTATGGAAAATTATTCACTTCATACTTATCTTTTTCCTACTTTCACATGCAAGAATTTCATGATAAAAGCGATGATTTAAAGCACATGACAATCAAAGTTTAAGTTTTTGGTTTGCACAGTTGAGTATTTCAGAACTTCGAGTATTGACAGAAAAAAAAAAGACGAACACACATGGAAATGGTGATATCATGATTGCAAAACAGGTAAAGAAAAATTTTTCTAGCAATCACATGTAACACACTTCGTCTTGATATACAGGAAAGCGGCAGGCGACAGAAGGAGCAGGGAGAGAGAAAGAGAGAGAATATAGTCAGAGGGACAGGGAGCAAGGAAAAGGGAGAATAGTGAGGGAAGAGAGTCAGGAAGAGTCAAGATGGGTCAGGGAGAGGGAGGGAGAGGCAGGCCGTCCGTTTTAACTGGTCCGTGGAGTGGAGAGCGATAATGGCGAGTTAGAAACATAAAAATAGACGGCCAGGGAACCATTGCTTACCACACTGATGATTTGAGGCTTGCACTTTGTAAGACAAATGCTGTGTATGAATGTCAGACATATGATTATTACCACCCAGAGGAGAAACACCTAAGAAAACTTGAACATGTCATTTATAAGAGATTTTACTCTGGGAAAGTATCTGCGGAAAGAAAGGCAAAGAAAACAGCACCCACGTATGATATTTTAAGAGACACACTCACCGAGAGATTTGCGTGTCAGTGTAACGACCTTAACTTGTGTTTGGTCGACCTTGACTGTGCGGTCACTGCTCCAGCAACACAATGCGTGACGTCACATCGCACTTCCTATACACGTCAAGTGGTGCACACGACCTCCCGCCCAGTATAGAGCAGCTTGTTGGCTCCCTCCCGCACTGCAACCATTGTGCCGCCACTCTGACGGATTTCAAGAGCAAAGTACCTTTCTGAAATAAAAAAAAAAAATGTATACTCGAGTTGTTGGTTTGAGTTTGTTACATGAGGTTCTGTGATTCTTGTAGCGCAGGGTATTGAATGAAAAAACACTCTACCTATCTATTCACACTAGTGGTGTTGTAGTTCTCAGCTTGAATTTGCCACACTATTGAGGTTCCGTCATGTTCTTACGTAATGAATGAATGAGGCGGATTATTATGATGAATAACGATGAGTGAAGGCAAGATTATTTGTATCTTGAGTTATTGTTCATCTCCTTCCTCCTCCTCCTCCTCCTCCTCCTCCTCCTCCTCCTCCTCCTCCTCCTCCTCCTCCTCCTCCTCTTCCTTCTCCTCCTCAACCGTCATTACTGTATTGTCTGAATCAACTGTGTCATCCGTGCTCTGCCCCAACAAATATAAAACAGGACTCTTGAGTAATAATAAACATGAATCATCTTACTTTCACTGCTACTCGTATCTGTTAGACGAAGGTTCATGAATATATTAGAGAACTGCGCTTGGATAATCACCTAATAACCCTTTTGAGCTTAGATTTCCCCGCTTATTCACTCCCAACACAGACTCTGATTCATTTGCGAGTTGCTGATCTCTCACTCAGAAGCTGTTGTTTGCAGGTGCCTTGCTTGAAGTGAAGGGTTGGAATCACAGAGGCAAGCATTACTGATAATTATGTTATATATTCCTCTTAAACGATGGCTGTCTGTATGATTTAAAAGTTATTGAAATGCCGTTTTGTAAATCCAGTAGTGAACTAATTCGAGGAAGAAAGATTTTTTTTTTTTATGTTGACTCGATAACGGTGCTGAAGAAATTATCTATAGACCCGATATGAAAAGAACACTGGTGCGAAGCGTGATCACGTAACAGTAATTGCCTTACAGACCCTGACAATTTCCATGATGGTAGGGAATTTACTGACGGGGTAGAAACAAGCTCCAACATGGACAATGTATAGGCCTTGAAATACAAACTTTTGATTCTTTGGATAAAACAAGCTTTTTTCGGACTTCAAAATAAAAGAAAACAATCCGTGTTATAGTTTAATCAAACAACGAAACAACACCAATTAAAAAAACGTGGCGTTCGGCAATAAATGACTGACAATACGTCAGAGGCAGACGCTAGGGTGAATAAATCATCCGTCAGAGTGGTAATGCCGTGTTGGGTAACAGGAGAGAGAGAGAGAGAGAGAGAGAGAGAGAGAGAGAGAGAGAGAGTAGGGAGGAAGACGGGTAGGGAAGGGGGGATACTGGCAAGGGGAAGAGGAAGAGAGACAGACGTGCATACATACACACATACATACATATATACATACGTATATATATAATATACAGGCGGACAGATAGACAGGCAGACAACCTCATAATTAAACTCGACATAGATTCTCGTTCATTTCGTATTTTCATCCCAACTTTCAAAGGATGACACGAAGGTAGTGCAATATTTATTCTGGTTATCATGCAAGACTCTCCAAGAAATATGCTTGCCAGACTAACTAAGGGGAAAAATCTGGAACGTGAGAGCTGCCAGGACGTTGAACAATGTATTATCAAAGCCTCAAATATTCATAAAGCGGGAACAAGACTCCAGTGAGTGTTACTTTCAGGAGCTGTGCGTTTCTCTGATGGATTAATCCTTGAAATGGTTACAATATTTTAAAGTAAGTAACTATTTCATTTTTTGTCATCAACTTTTTTTCCAATCGTTTTCTCTCAAGTAGGTAACAATTTATTTTTTGTCACCTACTTTCTTTCCAATCGGATTCACTCATTGTAACCGTTCCAGAGATTAGGTACCGTCTCAATCCTTCAGATCACACACGCCTCTACTCGTGTATGCTTTACTTTATGCAGCCAAACAAAGCCTTACAAAGAAAAAATAGACAGACAGACAGACAGATAGACTGACAAGTAAAATTGCCTCGTGATATTACACATTGACATTCTGGCTGACTGTACAGTTGCGAATTACCTTGGTTTTCATAACAATTGCGTCTGAATGAACAAGGAGCTCGTGATGCGTAAAGACAGACGGATTTTGAGCTATTTTTGTTCTCTCTACATGAAGAGGATATTCTACTTCTTTTGAGTTGATATAACTAAGCAATAGTGTAAGAACATAATGACAACTTGTGGAAGGGTGGTGAAGGGATACGCGGGCTGTGGATAAGTACTTTATTCCTGACTTGTTTCGCTGTTATAGCTTCTTCAGAGGAATTTTTGTTCCCCTCTGCAGAAGCTATAACAGCGAAACTAGTCAGGAATAAAGTACTCATCCACAGCCCGCGTATCCCTTCACCACCCTTCCGTAAGCAATAGTGTTGTTTCCTCTCAAGCATCAGGAAAATAGTCTACGCACTTTTTTTATTTTTCTCTCTAATACACCCAAAAATACCTCACTTTCTTTTCAGCAGGTGTGCATTGGCTATTCATGGGAGAGGATAGAAAATTTCATGTTTTCCTTACACAAAATAGTGTAAATAGGTATATACGTGTAAATATCTTTTTATCCATTAAAAATAACACATTTTGATTGTCTTGATGTGATGAGTGTTTATCGTCGCCGGATAGCCTCTCTTCTTATTACTCCCACTTATCAGTCTTACGTGGAGAGCAGAGCCGTAATTCCGAACGATAAAAATAGTATGCGGTTTCACTCTCTTTAACCCAGTCCACCTCATATGTTTCCCAAGGGGAGGGAAGGAAGGTAAAGGTGGCTATCGGTTATCGGTGTAAATAACTGTGGCCTCGAGTGTCACGTGATAGTCAAGATCGTTATCTATTGGAACCATATTTTGATTAACTTCTGGTAACACATACACTGCCTTCTAAGAGGCCTATTTAAAGCTGCACTCTAGTTGAAGTTGCAAGTTTTTTTTTTTTTTTACATAAATGGTTTTGCGTTTGTAATGACAGATTAATGAAGTTTCTACGTCATTAACAAAATACATGCCTATTCTTTCAAATTCGGTTAATCATCTTTGTGTCTTTTTGAAATTGTGGTGGTGAGAAAGCAAAGCGAATAGACATTAGAGTACATGTAAATTACCCTTTTTCAACCTTTCTTTTTTATTCCTATACCATGTGGGCTTTTCACTGGGAATTTATGGACTGAAGGGGATACTTTTTGGGGCACCTCCTATCTCAAAGCCCACCCGCTAGGAAACCCTTGCCCCGAGTGAGGAACCCCAACCTACACTTGCGAGACCTCTCAGACCCCAAAGCACGCATGGTTCCACTGTACCACGACGACTTGGTAAGGACTTGGCTCTCTCAAAGGGCATTTTCCTCCTCTTGCATAACATAAGTCTATGGCTAGATTTTTCAGTCACTACATTGCCTACCTTGAAGCTCGAAGATTGTAACTGTTTTCTTATCAGCCGTAATAAGCGCGAACTGAGAAGATGATGATGATGATGATGATGATGATGTGTGTGTGTGTGTGTGTGTGTGTGTGTGTGTGTGTGTGTGTGTGTGTGTGTGTGTGTGTGTAAATATTGCCTAGTCATCTGGTATCATTGTTTACTGTTTGCCTAACGGAAATTACAAAACAAAATTTCAGATGATGATGAAAATTACTGTTATTTACTGTTGTGATTGTAATTTTTATCATTGTTATACTACTACTACTACTACTACTACTACTACTACTACTACTACTACTACTACTACTAAAACTGCTACTACTATTTTTGCATTATTATTTCGAGTATCACCCCCCTAGTCACTATCACAGCTGCATATTCACATTGAAAGCTCTTGGATCAGGCATCAAATCGGATTAAACTCTCGCTTTGTGACTTGAACATTTAGATAAACACATCCCGCCCCGTTGGATCTCCGGTGACGCCTGGAATATCTGATAATCTTGATATACCTTTTAAAAGTTTATTCCTTTCAAAACTCTTTTTCATCATCCTCGCCAAAAACAGATCTATTATTAACTAAGACTAAATATACTTGTTTTCTTTTTTTTTTCTTTTCATCCTCCTCTCCAAAAAACAGATTTATTATTAACTAAGAGGAAATATACCCGTTTTCTTGTTTTCCTTTCATCCTCCTCGCCAAAAAACAAATTTATTATTAACTAAGAGGAAATATACTCGTTTTTTTCCAGAATATTGGTAAGTTTTAGAGTTTTTTTTACCATAAATATGATTAGTGTCCTTGGTTTTTATATATATTTTTTTTAACCTTTCTTTTTATTCCTATCATTTTTTTTTTGTCACTATTTTGTTTTGTGCTTCATTTTAGCCTTGTAATTCTTGAAGTCATATTTTAGCTTCTTTCTTTTTCTTAGTGATAGCGACTAAGGGATTTAAATATTGTATATTGGTCTCTCTCATTCTCTCTCTCTCTCTCTCTCTCTCTCTCTCTCTCTCTCTCTCTCTCTCTCTCTCTCTCTCTCTCTCTCTCTCTCTCTCTCTCTCTCTCTCTCTCTCTCTCTCTCTCTCTCTCTCTCTCTCTCTCTCTCTCCATAATTTTCACTTGGTGCTCGAGTCAAAACAATGTTCTCGAATTAAATTAATCCGTCTGACTCCGTTCCCATCACATGAATAGCGACTGTTGAAGAGTTCCAGCATACCACCACGTTTCTGTTCTGTGGGCCGCCGTGGTGCAGTGAAACCATGCGTGCTTTGGGGTCCTAGGGGTCTCCAAGCGCATGTTTCGAATCCTGTCCACAGTACGAGTGTAGGTTGGGCTTCCTAACTCGCGGTAACGGTTTAGCACTTTACCAGCCACAGAACCCATACAGGTCAATAAAATAAAATACATCGAGAAGTATCGTATTGAACTGTAGTGCCTCATATTTCTACAGTACAGGTTGTCGAGATAAAAGGAAGTGTCTGATAAAAGAAATGTTCAAAATATGGCTTGGTATGTAATTGAAGGAGAGAAAGCAGACATGTCCAGGCGCGTTCTGAAGGACATTGCTCTATTTCCAGCGCCTGAGGTTGTGGAGATGAAAGCAAATAACCATCGGCAAACTACGATTAAAGTGGAAATGTTACTTGAAGGTAGAGGACAAATACAGCTCAAACTCTTATTGACTGACACGAACTGCATATTCTTAGGTACGGTTCAAAATAAAAAAAAAAACATTATAGATTATTTTAGTGAAAGAAAATACGTGAATCTTAGTCTAGCTATCTAAAATTAGCATAATATATTATGAAGCCAGAAATGAGATCAAGACACGACTTATTATTCATGGACACAGCTCTGTTTTTTACTTTATGTCGTTTGTGTGAAAGGAAATAAGCAACTACTTGTCAACTGGTTACCTAAAATTAGCCTGGTACATATTTCAAGGCGTGAGGTGCAAATAAGGTCAAGGCAAAACATATTCAAGGTCAGAGCTCTGTTTTCATCCCTAGAGGTCGGCAGGGTGAAAGGGAATAACCGCTACCAAACTCATTATCAGGAGGTGGGGCGGCATGTGAAGGCTCGAGAGAGTGCTTGGAAGTGAGAGATAGCGAGGTATCTTAACGTTGAGAGGCCTTCGAGGCGCGGGGCTTGACTGAGGCTTCAAGGACTTATAAATGGTGAAGTTTCCCTCTTGCTTCTTGCCTCCGTTTCTATTACCTCGTAAAGCTCCAAGCTAAAGCGTCGGAGTCAAAACTGAGGCGCAGCGGTGATAAAAGTTAGTCCTTGAAGGGGAATTCTGGCATCGAATACTGAGACCTCATAGTAGTATGTGAGTCTTAGATTTTTTATTATCATGGCTTATTTTGATTAATAAGATGTAGTGGCACAAGTTCTCAGTTAACAAAACCATCACTGACATAAACGTAAGTATTTTTTGTGGGGATGCTTGGTGGAGATCAGTATGTCTTGCACATCAACTGGTTTTTTTGCAGTTTCCTTTGTTTTCTTATCGTATATGTGAGTTGTTGAAACCTAAATGTGTTTGCTGTTTAGTCTTTGTTCTGTAATATCGTTTAGGTTTACTCAAGTGATGAAACTAGTGTTACATATTTTTTCATCAAACCTATTGAATACTATGTCGATAACGTTTAAGGAAGAGGAAATGCGATTTTTCCTATATGTTCTAACTGTACCAAAAGAATTCGAACCTTTCATGGTGTGTCGCTTGATATTTTTCCAGTATAGCCACTTAGCATAACTCAACTGGCAAAACATATGTCACACAGTTATCAGAAACGACTGAATATTGTCAGGGTAACGCTAAAGTAAAGGAGAATTATTCCTTTCCTTTCCTATTTCGCGCTCCAAGAACTCTGAAGTTCAAGAAGCCCGACTGCATGGCGTGAGAAATTCAAGTGTTGATAATTGGTTTCTTCCCTGTTCTCATACTCTTATTACCTCCACTATTATTGAATTACCTGGCTAAATACTTGCCTAGATTAGATTGTGCGGGGAGGAGCGAAGGTAATCATGCTTAGCAAATGCCTTACCTTCCTCTTTTGATGTCCTCTCGGCGTGAAAGGTAATTAAGACAGTTTTTTTTTTATCTCTCTTTCTCTTTTCCAGGTAAAGGAAGTGTCGCTAAGTGCTTTTGGAAAGAAGGTAAGACTGTGGTGCAGTTTCCCTTTTTTTTTCTCTCTTCTTTCACTGGAGACTGGAAACATTGCGAAAAGTGGTGATGTATTCTTTTTATTTCTTTCAATGATAGTAGTGGTAGTTATAGTAGTTGGTATTGTTGTTGTTGTTGTTGTTGTTGTTGTTGTTGTTGTTGTTGTTGTGGTTATTGTGGTTGTTATTGTTGTTGTGGTTGTTGTTGCAAGTATTTCTATTATTGTCGTCACCCTTATTCTTGTGAGAGTTCTTTTTCTATTACTAAACTGGTCATGTGGTAGCTTTAATATTCTCTCTCTCTCTCTCTCTCTCTCTCTCTCTCTCTCTCTCTCTCTCTCTCTCTCTCTCTCTCTCTCTCTCTCTCTCTCTCTCTCTCTCTCTCTCATCTAAGAGAGAGAGATATAGAGAGACGAACAGACATACGGACAGACATAATTTCTCTTGCTTTTTTGAAGATGAAGATTATTGTGATGATGAGGCGGATAAGGATTATGTTAGCTCAAATAGCGTCAGTAATGAATATAAGAACATGGTCGCTGTTATTATTATCACTATTATTATCATTATTATTATTATTATTATTATTATTATTATTATTATCATTATTATTATTATTAAGCAATTGAATGGCACTCCCCGCGTCGCTAGTCTGGCATGACACGAGGGTGGATGTTACGATGTGATTTATGACTGCAGTGACTTTGATCCATCAGTCATTAATCCACGTCTGAGTCAAGGCTGCCAGTGATTAACGTAACAACATTGATTTTTCAAAACCTGCATGTGTATTAGAGAATCTGTCCTTTCATTGTGACCTCTGTGGGGGGTGCCTTCCTGTTTGCCTTGTGTATCTTCCGTGAGGGTGAACGAGAAGGGGTTAAAGGAAACGTCCACTGTTGTCACGGTCACGCGAACTGTGCCAACCTATAAGTGAATATTGACCGAACCCATTTACGAAAAATACTTCAAGAATAATATATACAGGAAGAATTTTTTATTATATTATGAAAAAAAGCGATTCATTATGATTTGTTTGAAGAAGTCGAACAAAACTACAGTCACTTCTTGATATACACGAACATTTTTTTCATGATATTGTATGGAAAAAAGTGATTAATTCCCGTGCGTTAAAGTTGTAGAAGACAAACGAAATTGACTTGAATATAAAGATTTCATGGAAGGACTGCTTGTGCTCCTGACAGTGTGTGAAGTCGGGGGAAATTGTGTAAATATAGAAATGTGAGAGTATTAGGTATCAAGATGCGTCCCAGCTAATGTATAAGGTGTGTGTTTGAACTTAGGAGGGTATATATAGCTTCAATCCTTTCCATCTTTGAAGATATCCACAAAAACTCATTTAATTGCTAAGATGTGGGTAAAATTGTGAAGTAGAGCGAAGTAATTTGCTGGATGTGGGGAAGGAACTCCGTGGGTGTGTGTCTGCGTGGTAGGTAAGTGTTGTGGTGGGGAGAGGGAAGGATAAGAGAAGGTCCAGGGCGTGTCTTTGTGATACCTGTCCAGACGAGATGACTAATGCAGCGCCACCACAGGAGGGGGCGAGATGGGAGTGACGTTGTGGTGTGGTGCAGACAGCGCGTTTTCTTATGCTTCTTCCTCTGCTACCAACAAACATTGGAATTTTGGGTCGTATAGTGTGAAGTGTTTCGGCGCCTCATCTCGGTTTTTTTAGCATTCTTCCATAAATTTTAATGCGATGTTCTTGATTCTCGTGATAGTTTGATAAGTGTTTTGTACGATCAGTGGGAAAGTAACGATCAAAAATGGCGCGCTTATCATCCTTTATCACCACCACCACCACCACCACCACTATAACTATATTCCTTCACTAAGGCCACCTTTATAATATAACATTCATACACACCATCACCACCGCCAATGTCACGCCAAGAGCACCATTTTTCAATATTTAATGCTTCCATTCCACAACACCCTTCCACTTCGCCACCACCACCACCACCACCACCACCACCATCATCATCACCACCACCACCACCACCACCACCACCACCACCACCACCACCACCACCACCACCACCACCACCGACGCCTCCACTGCCACTCACAGCGCACCCAATAGGCAATCTTGAAGTCGTCCAGCATTTCCAAACTTCGCACAACTTTCGTTTCGTGATGTAAATATTGCCAATAGATGACAAAATTCTTAACTACTAAATTCATTATATTCTCTTCGATCTAAGTGCCATTTCCTTAAACTTATTCCTTCCCTTTCTGTTTTCGTAATAGCTGTTTTGAAACAACATTCAATTGTATTATTTCGTGAGACACTTTTGTTTCATTTCATTTCATTTCTTTTTATGCCTTTCAGTTTTCAACAGACATTTATTTGCAACTCTTAGCTTACATTGTCTTTTCATATTTTCCACGTCACACTTTACAGTATATTCTTCCCCTTTCGTTAGAACACTTATTGCAACATCGATTATTATTTTCACTTATTTTTTTTACAATATATTCATGAAAATTCATTCACAACTTTTAATTTATATTTTCTCCGTACATTCCTATACATTTTTATCCGTCCGATATTGCAACATCGCTTCTTATTTCCTTATATTCTTCTGTATAATCACCCTCTGAAACATTCATTGTAACTCTAATTCCCTGTATCCTCTTTCCTTATACATTTCCATCTATTTTCTCCTGACCTTTCTGCTTCACTATAAAGGTTCAAAAGACAAGACCGCATCGCATTAGAATGATCGAGGCGTCAGGGGCCAAGGCAGGAAACAAGAAATACCCATTTCCTCCTCCTTCTCCTCCTCCTCCTCCTCCTTCTTCCTGCCACTTACCACACCATCGTAAGAGAGACAAACATTTTCCTGAAACACTTATGCCGCACCTCCACTATATTCAGAACGTTCTAGTTAAAATTATACAAGCTTTTTATGATTCTAGTGACAGCGGAGAATCGGGCAGACGTCCACGCGTAGATTCAAATCCCACCACATACCGCTTTGAAGCTTTGCCATTTGTCGAGTGGTTTAAAGTTACCTACATGTCACCATAGTACCCAGGTTCAAGGTGGTTACACCAAAGATGCGCTTGCTTGGTTATATGGGCCCTAATATGGGAACCACTATAGATAAAATTGCCTGCGCGGAAGCTTAATAGCGCTTCCCACATATACTCTTCAAGTACACCTACAGGCGGCGGTATGGGCCATAACATAAAAAAAATAAATAAGTGAAGGTGAAAGGATAGAAGATATGATGCATAATACATAGATCATATTTTCACCCCATTAAACCACATCATTAAATATTCATCCGTTTATGCAGACTTCAAAAACACCTGTGGGAAAAAAAAAAGGATTAGGAGAAAAGTGTAGATGACATGCAATGACTAATTTTGGCTTTAGAAAAAAAATCCTTCACTTGCATCAAAGTTCATTTGGTCTGAAGAGTTCATGCATATTGTTTTCGACATTAACTTTCTTCGTATCTTTTCTTTCTCTAATGTTTTTTTCTTTATTATTTGGAGAGTGAGGGAGGAGAGGTGGTGATGGTGCAAGGGAATGGAGGGAGGAAAGGTGGGAATGGTGCAAGGGAATGGAGAAGGGAAGAGTGTCAATAACTTCAGACTCTAACAAATTAAAAGAAAGACATATCATTAATCACTTCTTGTCGTGGCCTGCCTTGGTCTTCTCGGGGTTATCACAATGGCAAGGTCCCTGTGAGTGCATTGTGCCTCCTTGGTCTCGTCTGGGAATGGAATGCTTGCCTGGTTTTTCATTATGTGAATTTCATTTCCCACTACGTTTGCTTTTCCTCAAGACTAGAGTATAATGAATAACTTAATTACTTCCGCCACAGTCCAGGTACGTATGCAATCAACAGTGTTCGTCGTCGCCGCCGCCGCCGCCGCCGCCACAGACGCGTGCTCAGTGGTCGATACTGTATAATGTAAGGGAAGAATCTCTCGAATCTCCCGAAGTCTCAACAGCAGCAGCAGCAGCAGCCGGCAATACCGATTCAAGTGTTCGGTCCAGTCAGTTTCTCCTTGGCGGCACTTCAAAAAGGGGAATTTCATCACGATACCTTGGTCTGTCCGTGGCTCCAACAAAGACTCTCCGAAACTCTTCTCACGTCTTCATATCGCCACGGACTGTTTTTTGCTTTCTTCTTATTCTTTTTTTTCTTTTCCTCTCAATCTTTCCTTTCTTTATTTTCTTCATTTTTTAACGTCTTTTTATTCTCATGTTCAGGTTTTCTACTTTATCCTTTCACTGCTGCAGTCGTCTTTTAGATCAGCCAAAATAAGTAAATAGAAGGAAGTTTGTATTGAGACTCACAGGAAAAGACAATACGTCGTGATCCTGTCAGGCTCACTAAAGGTCCTCATTGTCTTCTTTCACGAGACTCTTTTTTACCAAGTTTAAACAATATTCTAGTTCTTCTTCAAATAAATATACAAACACAAGTCTCGTGATATATTTCCCATCAAAAATATTAATCATCTTAACAATACTACTACTACTAATAATAATAATAATAATGATAATAATGATAATAATAATAATAGTAATAATGATAATAATCAGCTTTCTTCATGCCATTTCAGGATATGATAAGTAGTGTTTATTAAAGTGCGCACTTGTCATATGGGTAAAAGTAAAGTACATGACACACTTGATGAACAGCAGGTCCTCACGTCTCGTCGCCCACGGACACACTGGTATTTCAAACATTCCGCAGATTCCTGTGCGTAATGAACAGAGAAAAGTCCCTCTATTTCCTCTGACAGCTACTGTTCTGTAACCGTTATACGAGACATTCACCAATCGTAACAATACCGGACAAGATATTTTCATCCTCTGGAAATGCGAACAGTACGTGGTGTTGATATCCAGAATAGAAAATTAGCGACCTTTTGTGACAGTAATACTCCACTTCAGAATAATTTTGAGGGAGAAAGGGAATCCTGTAGAGTTATACTAGTAATTGAATACCTTATGTTCTTTAATGCGTTTAAACACACGCTGAATGAAAAACAAGGCCTTTTCCTTCATATATATCTAGTATAATAAGGATATGACATATGACTAGTGCATTATCTTGATAAGCTCTTTAGTATAGATAAAATACAAAGCGCTCTACAACATCTATGTCTAGGATAGAATCTACACTGTTGTTGTGCGGTTTTCACGGGAATATGAATTACGTATATGTGTCTGCGTGTGTATTACCTTGATGCTACCTGGATATCAAAAGGTCTCGGTATTAATTCAAACAAGCCATATTAAAACAAAAGTCAACAGTATTACGTGAATTGTCAGAAACGAAAGATGTACACTTCATCTTTAAACTGTTGCTGAAAAATAGTCCCCAAGTCCAGTGTTTGATGAAGTAATTACACACGTGAGTTGTATTACGATCCTTTTCGTTAATTAAATACTGTTTCTAAAATGTTTTAATTTCATTTAAATAGTCCGGAAACTGATAAAAAATATACAAAAAACCCGCAAAGTTAACATAAAGGTCTACTAGCTGCGTTCAAAAGAATAACAAATTGAAGATAATTATACCACAAAGAAGTAAGTACGGTTCCTCCCCACACGTGACATTTCCAAGTTTAGGCTTCACGTAGAGAAGACCATTTTTAGAGAACGAGACAATGAATTCAAAATGTCAAAACTCCAAATATCACCAGCTTGTAGACCGAGGTATCTCAATCAATTTGTCGAACTTTCTTTTTATAATCATAGTCACAAATTAAAAAAGCTTTATGTAATCGTTCTTACTGTGTTATGTAGATTTTCCTTTACATTGATAAGTACTATATAGAAAACGACATTTGGATGCAACAGCAGTAGAAAGAAGGAAAGCAACAAGCCGCGGTGGTACAGTGGAACCATGCATGCTTTGGGGTCCGAGGGGTCTCAAGCGCACGGGTTCGAATCCTGTCCACGGTCGGAGTGTAGGTGGGGCTTCCTCACTCGAGGCAACGGTTTCCTAGCACGTGAGCTTTGAGATAGGAGCTACCTCAAAAAAGTTTCCCCTTTACCCCATAAATTCCCGTAAAAAGCCCACATGGTATAAAAAAAAAAAAGCCCCAAGAATACAGTAGCAGTAAAAAAAAGGTGAAAAAAAATAAACTGAAAATGCAAAGTAACAAACGATAAGCAAGAAAGATGACACACAGGAACAGACAAGCGAGGCGGACACGATATGAAGAAAATCAACCCACGAGCTTTACTACTTGATCTCACTGATGACGAAGAGAAGACACCATTTTTCTTTTTTTATGTAAGAGGGGAAATCTGGCCAAGGTCAACAAAAATATTAAGCAAAAAAGGCCCACTCAGATCCCAGTTCCCGAGCAGGTACGAGAGAGCAGGCCAGAAGAATGAGATAATTGTCCTAAAATCTCTTAACCTCTTCAATACCACGACGAGTTTCCATATTCATTCTGCTTACTATTTGGTGACTTTGTATAGCTTCGAAATCTTATGTAGGGGATTAAAATAGTGAAGACTGTTGCTATTAATCTTTTGACCTCCATAACTCTTCCTAATGTAAATAAAATGGTCTAAACGGTACACAAATCTCAAGGTAAAAATGTGTTCCAGTACTGATGGGGTTAGTGAGTTCAGGTTATTGGAAGATGGAAATACAAAAGCAGCTAAAGAAGTTGGAGCAGTGTTGTATGTAGCGTCGGAAGACCCCCTCCACCTGGCTTTTGCCCACCGCCGGGTTATCACCAATGGCGCCGTGTCAATGTGGGTGATGGAGGTTATGGTCCCTTCAGATCGTTCCGCATGAAGCATCGAGCTCTTTGTTTTGAGTTGATGGTTTGCTGGTGAGGGTCCATCGTCAACGAATCGGACTTTCCATTATGTTTTTTTTCTTTTATTCTTTTAGTTTTGCTCTTGTGGGATTTCGAGCATTTTTTTTTTATTTGTAGGGAGGAAGTGTTCTTCTTTTCTGGGGTTCTCTCACTTTTTTTCTCAATTCTTTTTTTTTTTTTTTTTACAGGGGTGTGTTTGTTTTTATTAGGATTGTACGTGGTATGGGTGAAAAGCGAATTTGTGGCGGGACAGTCCGTGGCTTTGTGTGTGTGTGTGTGTGTGTGTGTGTGTGTGTGTGTGTGTGTGTGTGTGTGTGTGTGTGTGTGTGTGTGTATGTGTGCGTGCGTGCGTGCGTGCGTGCGTGTGTGTATGTGTTAGTTATCACCACGGTCGTCTGCAGATCACCCACCCAGACTTTCCCCTACGGAAAGAGCTCATAGCTCATACTGACCGATCTCCGGGTAGGACTGAGACCACATCACACAACACAAGAGGCCACAACCCCTCGAGTTACATCCCGTACCTCTTTACTGCTAGGTGAACAGGGACTACACATTAAGAGGCTTGCCCATTTGCTCTATCGCTCCCAGGACTCGAACCCGGGTCCTCTTGGTTGTGATCCGATTGTGTTAAGCACTACACTATGCGGTGTGTGTGTGTGTGTGTGTGTGTGTGTGTGTGTGTGTGTGTGTGTGTGTGTGTGTGTGAGTGTGTGTCCGTTTGACCTCTCCAACTTACACAGTGCAAGTCTCCACCATCCTGCCTCTGCACTTTCGTCTGTCTGTCAATGTGACTGACTGACTGACTGACTGACTGACTGACTGACTCTCTCTCTCTCTCTCTCTCTCTCTCTCTCTCTCTCTCTCTCTCTCTCTCTCTCTCTCTCTCTCTCTCTCTCTCTCTCTCTCTCTCTCTCTCTCTCTCTCTCTCTCTCTCTCTCTCTCTCTCTCTGTGTGTGTGCCATTTCCGCCTTCATCCTCTGGAAATAATTTGAATCTTCCATTTCGTCAAAGAGTTGGCGGTGCACTGTGCAATGGACGTAAGCATATTGCGAATTCTTGCCAGCGACACAGTATTGGCGGGAGCTGTGTCAACGACTTGCAGCGAAAGGTGTAGAGTTGAGGACAAACGCTACAACTCCTCCAGGTAAAGGGAAGAGGTGTTACATTGAATTTTAGTGTATTCCCGCATGTAACCTTTTTGGAAGAAGGAAGGAAATGATGAAGAAATTGGAAGAGAGAGAGAGAGAGAGAGAGAGAGAGAGAGAGAGAGAGAGAGAGTGGGCGTGGGACTGGAAACCAAGGTGACGCACTGTTCCAGGAAAGAGGCTGAATAATTCTGCGACAGGCTTGGTATCTCGAGGGGCAAGATGAACACCACAGCGCACATTCTCCGCCTCTCGTCCCTCCTCACGCCTCTCCTCCTTGACCGTGGCGGTATTATTCTCTTTTTTTTTTTCTTTTGGGAGATCAGCCAAACAGAAACACGACAAAAATATTACCAATTCTAAAACTAGGGACAAAGGGGAAGATCCGAGAATTTTACAAGTTTATTCGACAATTTATTATTTTGCTATTAGTTTATTCAATTAGAAAATAGAGTGTTGGGTTTTGTGGGTCTGGAAATCATTTTGCCATCACAGATATGAAGCAATGACTGATTATTACGCATTGCTTTCTGTTTTGTGGCTCATTTTTTGCTATTTAAGCGTTGGTTTTGTAATGGGAAAGCGGATTTTAGTCATAAGTCGCCTTTTGTTGAGGGCGCGAGCGTGGGCGTGGGCGCGGACAAGGGGCGGAGGCGGGGAGCTTTCCAGGAGAATGCTCATATTGTGGGCAGTGATTTGAATTCATTTGGTTTGATTTATTCCCGCGTTCCGTTCCGTTGGGTATTTACTCTAATTAGTGCATTTAGCTATACCCGTTGATTGGCTTTCTGAATTATTTGATGTATTTTTTCCTTTATATTTTTACAGATTTGTTTAATGAGCACATATATACATATCAATTAATGAGCCAGAATGTGGGAATTTCAAGAGTTTCAGCCCTTTTAATACTTTTTGTCTTAAATACCTACGACTTTTTAAACTCCAATTTTTCCTACAGTATCTTCAATAGTGTAACCTTTCTTTCTTCTTCTGTGCCGCCATTTCAATAATTACGAATGTTGAGGGTGGACGAGCGTTGCAGTAAAAGTGAAAGGAGTAAACACATTCTCAGTATCTCCTGCAGAGCACATCTTTACCTCTTGTAGATCGTCGCTTATGTGTTCTTGCCCTCAAAATTACTACTTGTATATCACTATTCCGTCCTGCTCCTGACCATAGGTAATTCCCAGCTGTATGGAACCAGATGCGATGATGAATGCTTATAGAACGACTCTTAGCACTTTATAGACTGTCGTTCCTGTGTTCCTGGTAGTCTGACTAACATGTCACCAATCCGTCCTTTCCCTGAGCATGATAATGAAATGGAGGTTACTGTGAGTGGCATGTGGCGAGATGCGATCTTAATTAAAGTCTACCTCTGGAACAGAACCCTAAGAAATGTCATCTTTGGCTTCTTGATGCGGATGGGCTTTTTTTCATCTTATTGAGCCTGAGAGTCATCAACTTCTCTATTCAGATCTTTAAGCTTCCTCGATTCATTATAATTTTAGGTCCTTTTTAAGTTGGATATAAAACAGTAATGCAGAGATGATAATATGAATCACTGAGGGGAAGCGAGAGAGTAGATGACAGAGAGAATGAAGGACTAAAAGGGAGCGAGAGAGTAGATGGCATAGAGAGAGTGAATCACTGAAAGGGAGCGAGTCCTTATTAAGTTGGAAATAAAACAGTAATGCAGAGATAATAAGATAACCTGCAGCTCCTCGCAATGAAAGACAAGAGCCAAGGCAGTGCTGAAGCCTTCATTTAGTCTGCATTCACGATCTCGACAAGAAATTCTCTGCTCTTCAGGCCGCGTGATGTGTGACCTCATCTCGCTGGCATGAGACAAATATATGAAACTGCAAATTGGGTTTTCATCATAGCAAGTACCTGTTTCCATCTTTAATTCTCTAGTGGGTGAGGCGTCTAATTATTTCCCTGGTATGATTTCTCTGGAAAAACAAAAATGATATGATATTTCCTTCATCTTTTAATCAGGTGTGTTATTCATGTCGCTGCTGCTGATCCACGTCTGCCTTTCTTGCTTTGCTTTAAACAGTGGAGGTTTGCACTGCGCATCTTCTAAGTCTCAATTCAAGCAGTGTTCCAGATATCAGTGTTCATTTGGTCTTTGGATATTCATGGGGGCTGCAGTAAATTGCACTTTCTGCGTTACAGTAAATAAAAAGTCAACAACGTAATTTTATTTTCATTCAGATTCATTCTCATAACAAATAGGATGATCAGCCACTATTTCCGATAACGTTGCTACTAAACAAGCCAACGGTTTCGTAAGGTATTTTTCACATATTCTGAAAAACCAACTCTTTATTATAGTTGTATCGGAATTGATTTAAAAGAACCCTCTCGTAAGACACTATTATCAGCCTCTCGTTGCTACCATTACCACGAAAGAAGCTAACTGTTTCCTAAGCCAGTTTAATATATTGCAAGAGCGTAACTGTCGTCTTAATTGCATAAAATATACCCTTGCCCTTTTGTCATCTATGAATCTTGGCTACTATTTCAGATAAGATAAGATCATTTATTCGTCACATCATTATACAGTGTCGTAACTGAAACTCTTTATGGCTACAAGCTTCAGAGAAAACAAAGGCACACTGTAAATTACAAAAACAGACAATGAAAAAGTCATCAATCACATAAACAACATAAATATCTATACACATATACACATCTTTGTAATCCCCACGCATTGGCGCCCTCCAGGATTGCAGTGGATGGCTCCTCTTCCTCACCTGCATGAAGAGGGGCGGGCATCTCCACTCGTTTCATCTTGCACTTGTCTTTGTTCTCTTCCTTTGCTATAAAACACCCGCCTTTCTGTACACTGCACTCTCCCTCCTTCATTTTCTCTGGACTTAAGACGCGTTTTGTTCTGAACTCCTCCGTGTTTGTCTTCCTCATACTTTTTATCCTCTTTTTTTTTTCTCTCAAGGTGTCTGCAGTCTTTTGTACGTGTCGTGTTTGATAGTGGCGTGTTCGTGCATTTTCCTGCTAATTTTCTAGTGTGTTTTTGTGTCAGTGTATTATCTACGCAGACAGTGATCTCTTCTGCTGCTGTTTAGTTTCTGCATGCTGTCTTTCAATGTCTGCTTCCTGCTTCCTTTCCTTTTCATTTTTATGTGTGTGTGTGTGTGTGTGTGTGTAATTCACTGTTTGATCTGCTGCAGTCTCTGACGAGACAGCCAGACGTTACTCTACGGAACAAGCTCAGAGCTCATTATTTCCGATCTTCGGATAGGCCTGAGACCAGGCACACACCACACACCGGGACAACAAGGTCACAACTCCTCGATTTACATCCCGTACCTACTCACTGCTAGGTGAACAGCACCTACACGTGAAAGGAGACACACCCAAATATCTTCACCCGGCCGGGGAATCGAACCCCGGTCTTCTGGCTTGTGAAGCCAGCGCTCTAACCACTGTGTGTGTGTGTGTGTGTGTGTGTGTGTGTAATAATAAACGGTTTATTAATTAGGCAATGTAAAAAAAATACACTGAAAATGTACAGGGGGTGTGTGTTTCTTTCCTTTTTTTTTTTTATTCTTGTTGCTCATTTTCCTCTGTTCTTTGTGCACAACTTGATCTAGGAAGCCGGGGGATGGGGAAGGCTCATCAAGGCGTGGGCTGTCTGCTTTTGGGCATTTAGTCGCGAATGATAAAAGAAAAATAGTAAATACTGTCGAGATTTAATGTTAATACTGGTAGGAAGGGATTAAATAATATGTTTTGTTGATACGCAGCAGTGAAGAGTGCAAGGCTACAGTACAAAGACGGTATCGGAGTAGGACGCGAGTATAGAGGTACTGTTAATGGACTTTTATATTAGGTAACTGTTAATGGACTGTTTATATTAGGTAACTGTGGTAACTGTTGATGGACTGTTTATATAAGGTAACTGTTGACGGATTGTTTATATTAGGTAAGACAGGTTTTGTACAATCTGGGATGAGCACGAGTTGAATTCAGTAATGTGTTGGTGTCCGATTCTGTACAACATCAAAGAGCAGAGCGAAAGATGTTATACGAAGCACTGAATGATATTAGTAGTGCTCATCTTCTTTCTTTAACTTCGTGTTTTTTTTTTTTCTAATGAACAATTGGCTCTAGATAAAAAGCTACATAAAATGAAAAGATGAAAAAGCCCAGTGAAGTTTTCAGTCCCTAAGGAGTTTAAGGAAAAGAATTATCTAGAATTGGAGAAACGTCTTGAATCATCGCTCTAGAAAACTTAATTATTGCCCTTTACAATACGATTTTAGCTTTTATGAACATGTCACCCGTTGCCAATAGTGATTCTAGAGTTACCTGTAAGTCTCCTGCGCTGGACTACAAGGGACGTGCTGTGTAGAATGAGTTTGTATCTTATTTTTCTGTTTCATTTCTTTTTACAGTCATAGTCGCTCCAATTGTTAAAGTCAAGTGATGCATTCCCATTCCACTTATTGTCATGTGTGTGCCGGGCGCGTCCTCTCCAGCGTGAGACCTGTGATGTGTGACCTTTGACTTTATTGGTAGATTACTCTCTCTCTCTCTCTCTCTCTCTCTCTCTCTCTCTCTCTCTCTCTCTCTCTCTCTCTCTCTCTCTCTCTCTCTCTGAAATAATTGTTCATCTTTTTCTGAGTTTTACATAATAAATTTAATCTTTCTATTATGTCGCCGCTGCTGCTGATTTTTTTCAGAGGGATAATTTTTTCCTATAATACTTCGATGTCTGCCACGTGCTGTTTTCATGTAACAAAATTAACAAGCAAGGTTTTGGATGAAACACTTTTCAGTCTTCTAATGAACGATCCAAACTTTTTTTCCATCGTGTAGCAAACCAACCAAACACTCAGGAGTTTCCTACACCTATTTACACACAGGCCTGAAGGCTTGGCCGGGATTCAAGGGACTTCCTCCACCATTCCACATAAATGTTCACAGACTGCCTCTGGCGGTACCAAGTTCTGCTCTGAGGTAGGATCAGTGTTAGGGGAGCTGTTTTCACAACTCGTGATAGTCTTGGTAGCACTGGCTGCTGCATCCGCTGCGTGTATTCCTCCCACTGTTGAAACTATTGTTGCCATACGTTTTACAACCGTGTAAGGAGGCGACGCCGTGGTAGTGAGATCCTGCAGAGCCTGGTGTCCAGGTGATGGTTCTGAATGAGCCTTGGTTCTCGGCTCCTCTCCTTGTAAAACAGTAATTCTTAGTCGTCCCGCTCCAGGCTAAGAGGAAGTTGTCTTTCTTTAAGCATTCCGGTAAGTTTTTTTTTTTTTTTATACATTTTGAAGATCATCGTGATATCAAACATCCAAATTTTTAATATTTCGACTTGCCTTCAGGATCAGTTTCTTCAGAGGTGAACCCGAGTTATACAAGACTAGAGGGTTCAATATTTTAATGTTTCATCCTCCTTCTGTATTGCAAGGCAACAACGAAATAAAGCTCACTGTTTGTGTTACAGATGTGTGGAAAAAGTGCAGGCTATGATATCACATGTCAATAACAAATTACACACTTGTAAGTTCAACAAATCGTTTATAGAAGCATCCCACAAGTCAGTCTAGATGGCTTCTCAAATACTGGTACTTAAATATCCACGAGAAATGATTAACAGGAAGCAACACTACAATGAAAAAGAAAATACTTCGGTAATTGTGCACTCACCCCATTTAGTTCTTCACAACCGGTAGATACGACTCTCGAGGTGTAAAGACATTTGTCCCTGAATTTTGACTAATTCTTTTGATTCTTTTATGGCGACTACAATTCAAGTGGGCTTTTTTTTCTAATATTATTTTTTTTTTGCCCTTAGTAGTTCTCCCTCTTACATAAAAAAAAAAAAACCTGGTTCCGAAATTCTTAGTAAATCTGATACGAGGCCATCAGTAATATGTCCCTGGTCCAGAGGTGAGCTGCAGTCCCTTTCATGCCGACACACAGTAAGTGGTGCAAGCTAAGAGCAGTGACTATATTGCTCGATTGCTCCATCACTGACGAGGTAAAGAATTTTTTTGTCCCAGATCTGTTCGTCTCTCTCTCTCTCTCTCTCTCTCTCTCTCTCTCTCTCTCTCTCTCTCTCTCTCTCTCTCTCTCTCTCTCTCTCTCTCTCTCTCTCTCTCTCTCTCTCTCTCTCTCACGCACGTATGCACTCACTCATTAAATAAGACAAAATTAATTCACGAGTTTCTCAGAAGTATATTTTTATGCCTACACACTGCTTGGCTCCGAGAAATTCCTTCAAAAGTTGACAGGCCTGTGAGGATGGAGATGTATGTGGTGGTGGTAGTGGTGGTGGTAGTGGTACTCGAGCCTTTCTCCTCCTCCTCCTCCTCCTCCTCCACCTCATCTTCCTTTCCTGGTTATGGAAATCATTTTAGAAGAACCTTTCCGCTCGACTTGGCACGTCTTATAACGCTTCTGTTCTTTTTATGTGATTTCCCGGGAAGCTGGAAACTCACCACTAACCATTTCTCTCGCCTTTGATCGCGTCCTCAGTAAGATCACCGACTCGGCCCACACACTCCAAGATAAAACTATTGTCCGTGTCGCTCACTCTTAACCTGCAACATTTTCTTCCTGCACGCCACCCTGACGTCCTCATGACCCCTGATGCCTGGTACGTTTGTTTTGTTTTTAATCACCGCCTGAGATGCTTTGACCTAACACGTATTGTCCGGTCGCCCACCAAGGCCAAAGCTCATGTTATCACTTTTCTCTCTGTCTCTTTCTCTATCTCTCCTCGTGCGGCCGTCACACCAAATAGCCCGTCTTGAGTGTAATGTTTCCGAGCACTCTCAGAAATTACACTGATATCTCACCTTTCAGAGCTCGAGACACTGATTTCAGAAGGATGGTCCCTAAGGAGGAGGTGCTGGAATAACTGTGTAGGTCAAGACATCCAGATGAAAGGTTAGCCGAGCGAGAGTGGCACGCGCGGAGATCTTGAAAAGGGGTAAGGAGGTGGCGGCGCGACGCTCAAGAAGTCTAGATGTTAATAGGAAAGCAACGTCTCTGAGCTAAAGACATTTTCGCTTATGAGAAGTGAAGATCGAACACACACACACACACACACACACACACACACACACACACACACACACACACACACACACACACACACACACACACACACACACACACACACACACACACACACACACAGTTAGTTAGTTAGTTAGTTTGGTTTATTGACCACAAACAGTCGTCTATTACATTTGTATGTCAGGACTTAATTGTCTACTGTAGTCCTTAAGAATTTTATATACTCCAGAAACCAGACTTCACAAACACACACACACACTCTCTCTCTCTCTCTCTCTCTCTCTCTCTCTCTCTCTCTCTCTCTCTCTCTCTCTCTCGGTAATTGTTGGCGTGACCTCCAGCAGGCGACAGATGCGGAGGAAGAGCTATTAATCAGTCAACTAATCTACTAATTGTGCTCCCTTGGCGATTAGAGAGAGAGAGAGAGAGAGAGAGAGAGACGTGTGCAATAAGATGACAAGAACAGAAAATTCTCATGTTTTGCTCCTCGGTAATGTCTCAAGAATCAAACCAACGAGTGTTACGAATATATTGCAGTATTTTTCCTTCTTCTCGTCGTGTGTTGAGCAGTATTGCCAGTGATGCTTTGTGGTGCGTGACTGATGATTCTGTCTCTTTCCAACCTTGAGGTGTTAATGGCAAGTGGTCTGCTCATTTATATATATATACGGAAGATGAGCAGGATGGAAGGTGGAGGAGGAGGAGGAGGAGGAGGAATACGAGGTAGAGGAAGGAAATATTAAAGAAGAGGTGTGATATTAAGAAAAATGGAGGCTTAATATGTTATTCTGGAAATCTTATATGTGTAAAAGACGATGAATCAAAGTTGAAATACTTATAAAGGAATAAAAAAAAAAAAACTTGATTAGAAATGAGATCTGTGTAAAAGTGTGTGTGTGTGTGTGTGTGTGTGTGTGTGTGTGTGTGTGTGTGTGTGTGTGTGTGTGTGTGTGTGTGTGTGTCGGGGCGAGAGAATATCGAACTACCATTATCATACATGCTTAAATTTTATCAGCATTTCATTGATTTTGAATTATCTGCTTTTCAATTGTCATATCTTATTTATCTTTTGTCGTCAATAAAACTTACCTACATCCTGTTCTTGACCATTAATGATCACCGGCTGTAAGTCTCCCAGAAAGCATTTTAACCTTATAGACACTGATATATAGGAAGAGATTAAGCCTAACACGCATTACACTCCATTCCATTGCTCAGGGACAATAACCTCACCCAGTGTAAAATCCCCAAAGACCTTGACGGCTAAAATCTATACCTTTTTAGTGTCAGGCGAGGACTCTCCACTGAGCTAAGAGGTGATGTGTGTGTGTGTGCGTCTGTACAAGTGGTTCGTTCGAGGCGTGAAGTAGGGAGTAGGTTGAGGTAGGTCGTGGGGAGAAGATTCACGCTCCCTTGCAAACCTGAGAGTCCTTAAGGGTGCCGCCTACTTGACACTAACAATATCCCGCGGCTCGCCTTGCCTGGTGTGATTCCGTTACCGCTTTGTGGCCGTGATGCACCACCTAACCACCTACAGACACTGCCGCCGCCCTTACTGTGTGTCCTTCCTCCTTTGTGGGAAAAAATATGGGGAATAAGCTTGATGTGTATAGTTACAATGTGGTATACAATTTTCTTTCAAAAAATGGATGTAAAACTAAAAAAACAATACTTTCTAGAGAAACTACACCATGTATAGTAATTTATTTTCCTGTTAAGAAAATATAAATTAACAGATTTTTCTCTAAAGAAGTTACAAGACACTCCCTTGATAAAAAAGGAAACTATGTATTATTTTTTATTGCATCCATGTAGAAGAAAATGAACTTAAATACACAAACAAACCATGCATTACTCTTTATTGCATCCATGTAGAAGGAATTGAACTTAGATGAACACGAGGTAAAAATTGATTCAAATAACGGAAGGCTTTTCTCTTCCTTTTTTGTGGCGGTAGATTGTTAGGTAATAAAGTTGGAGGAAAAGAGAAGGAAGGCTGTCCGGTGGCCCCCCATTCCCTTATACCAGCAGCATTGATTGGTTACTTCAGCACTCGCAGGCTCACAGGACTCTCATAGTTTCTGTTCCTCAGCTTTCTCACTTCAGCTCATATAAGTCTAATTTATTTTTTTCAGCTTATTTTTTCTTTTACCTCAGTTCTATTCAGATATTTTTTGTATTTTTATTGTTTTTTTTTTTCATACGTGGTGGTCTCTTACCTGTGTTGAAAGTTTTGACTAAGTTGTGTTGCTGCTTTCAGTCATTCAGTAAATTAGTCAGTCATCTTCATCAGAGTGTGTGTGTGTGTGTGTGTGTGTGTGTGAGAGAGAGAGAGGTGTGAGTGTGAGTGTGAGTGTGTGTGAGTGTGTGAGTGTGCGTGTGCGTGTGTTCTTGCTTACTATATACATCGACGACTTCTTCATAGTACTTACCATGCAGTGTTGCCATGAAGTAGTGTCTAGTTTCCCATCACTGTTCAGTTCAGCGCCGACACTTTTTTTTAATGTATATTCAAGTAAACAACTGACCCTTTCCATTAACATAAAACCCCTAAATTCATAAATAAATCCCCCACTCCCACAAAGGCAATTAACAAATCAAACTGGCTGCAAATATTTATTATAATTCTCTGTATGTATCACACATAACTAATCCTCTTGTTCATGTGACACCCATAATACATAAATACATAAAATAACAGTTACTACTCAGTTATACGAAGACATCATCATCTAGTTACCCCGGAAACATTGTGTTCATTTATGTACGTACGTCAGAGGCAGTTGACAGGAAGACACGGAGGCAAGCCAGTTCTGTTATGACCTCGAGCGCTAACTATGATAACTAACACCCACCGGTCGACAGTCTGAGCCCCTGCAACCGTGGAAGAGCCTCGTGCCCCACCCGCCGCGCCACTGTCACGCGAGAATAGGGTCTGGAGAGAGGAGCATCATCGAACAAGGCCGCTATATATGCGTATCAGAGAGGCGCAGCAGCTCCCCACCCTCGCAAGCCTTCCAGAGAAAAACAAGTTGATTTGGCGCGACACAACAGAATGAGCAAGTCGTGTCGCTTGTGGTCGTTGTGGAGATAAGGAAAGAAATATGTTTAGGTGTCTTAAGCATATATGAATGTGGTTCAATCATGCTAAAATAATACTATAGGAAAAATTTTCGTTCCTGGGAAGTTAAAGATTATTGTTTTCTTTTTGGTGAAGGTTTAAGTAATGTTAGGAAAGGAAAGAAAGGTCTCAATGTGTTTTAGAGAAAAATTTTCGATTCTGTCATGATAAAGTAATAGTACAGAACACTTTTTTGTTCCGGACAAGGTAAAATTAGTTTGTTATTTTTGTAACAGTGATGTAGCAGTAATTTAGATTGCTTTGAATTCACTTAGAGGTAAATCAAGGAAAGGGAGAAAGGTACCAAGGTGTTCTATGGATCAGTGGGTCTGTCATGCTAGGTAATACTATAGAACACATTCTTTTCCCCCTAGGAACCTAAAAGTAGTTTACTTTTGGTGTGAGATAAATAATTTGAGTTTTTTTTCTTTTTTTGCTTTTTAGTTCACGTAGAAAAATAACGGAAGGCATCCATCCCACTTTCCTGACTTCCTCGCCTTTGTCTTCCTGTATCCGGCGTCTTAGAAAATTACGACTAAGGAACACCCAACGGACACCAAACAGCGAATGGCGACGACACCCACACACGGTCAACGAGGAGTAGTAGTGAGGCACGGGAGGCCGGGTGATGGGAGCTTCGTCTGTCATTGTTTAAAGACGGTCCTTATGATGCAGTTTTTTTTACACCGTCTTTGAAATACTCTAGAGGGGAAAAGGTCGAAAATCTCTCTCTCTCTCTCTCTCTCTCTCTCTCTCTCTCTCTCTCTCTCTCTCTCTCTCTCTCTCTCTCTTAGAATCTGGGAATACTTCTTACATGTGTGAAAAGAAAGGAAGGGTTATTAAAGGGTGGGTGTAAAGATGAGTCTGTGAGCAAGTGGAAGTCTTCGTGCTACTGACTGAATATCATCCGGAGGCAAGTGGTCAAGTGGTCCTGTGTAGTCGTTGAAATGTTCTCGGTTATTGTTGCTAAATCAGGAACTCGTAGGCACCGAGCAGTGTCTCCTGTCCAGGTCCCAGATCGCGTTGTGGTGGTGGGAATTGCCTTGATCACGCGAGTGTCGTGTAAATTGCTTTCTCCGAGGAAAATGGTAAATATTAGTATTGTTCCGGTAACTTGCATGAAAAGTATATATATTTATATGTACGCTTGTTTGTACGCATACTACAGACAATGAATAGTGATATAAAGCTAAGTCGTGACGCGGAGGACAACAACTTCAGAAACTTAAAGGGAAGTGACCAGATGCCTGCTGTCATGGCAGAGGCGGGGCCTCCCTTTGCAAGGCAGCGGCCGCCGCTAGGACGGACCCGCCCCACGCCTCGAGTCTTGTCTGCATTTCTCTCAAACTCCACCTCCCCACGCCGGTCTTGACAAACTCAAAGGTCGAATTATGAAAATCTCTTATTCTAAGGAAGAAGTAGCCCAATCTTTTATGTGGGTCTGACGCTCTCTCTCTCTATGTCTCTCACACACACACACACACACACACACACACACACACACACACACACACACACACACACACACACACACACACACACACACACACACACACACACACACACACACACAGACACCATTCTGTATAATAGTGTCAAAACACTTAACATAATACGCATCACATTAGAGGAGTAATAAATATGGCAATCAGATCATTATACGTCTCGTTTACGAAAATATATGTTCGGCGAATTCCGCCTCTCTGAGGGCAGACCACAAACGTCGGGGCAGAGGCCGTATCTTACACATTCTCTTCCACCACCTCGACACGCTAATCCGCAGCCGCTCACGCTGCCTCTTGGTCTTGTGCATCATGCTGCGTCCAGCGGGCGTCCTAAGTCCGCTCAACACGCAAAAGGTACAAAATCCGATAACGTAACACGATTCACAAACATAACGATGAAGCTCAGTAATACCTTGCAGCACGCGAGGACGAGGGACTCTTGCCCCTTCCCCTGCGTGTCTCTTGATGAAGAACACAGGAGCCCCAGGTGGCAGTGGGAATACCACCTGCATCTGGAATTACTTGGAAATTTACCGAGTTTGTTAAGAAATGATTGGTCTGCATAATATGTCCAGTTTTTCAGTAGTTAATGAAGACACTCAACACTTAGGAGACAATAATGTGCGCTTACGCCGCGGCTGGCCACCCATGCTGCCTCCGCCTGCACGGTGCAGCCCTTTGATTACGTGTCACGTCTCCTGCTGTGACGTTTGTGAATTCTACTCCCTCTTAACTGACATCTACAGTAAACAGCGTTTTGAATTGTTCCTGGCTTCATCCTTTCTGTATTCCACAACGTTGTCCTAAAAAAGAACATGTTACACATTGTTTCTTAGTGTTTATCAAGAAACTTTTTTTCTCTACACCTCATGTGACCTTTTTAAGAGCACAAGCTGTGCCCCTGTGCCCCTTAAGGTCAACCGATGCGCCGCCACGTGGCTTTGCGCTTCACCTGCTTCCTGCACGCCTTGTTTGCCAGGACCTGAGTGATCACAGCTGCACCTTCCCTCCACACAAAGGCGCAACACGATGACGATGCACTATGTAATGTACATGGTGAGCGATGATGATGCTACTAATGTTGAGTCCTTTTTTCGTTTCACCGATGAGGGGTCCTGCACTGTTGTTGGCAACCGTTCCAATCATAACCTATGACAACTATAACTGAAAGGAATCTGAGAATCTTCTTTGCCGCCAGTGATTCATCTCACTTCCAGCAGGTGGACGAGGGCGGCGCAGAGTGTGAGGAGCACTCCGCCCCGGAGACGCTCCTTCCCGGAGTCTATCCGCTGCACCGCTGCTGTCTTGTCGCCTGCGGGGAGGGGGGGAAAAAAAGGGAAATTTTACATTAGCTTTGAAAAAATATACACATTTTCATTGAAATATTGCTCCCCATTTTTCTTTGTTGAAGATTATCAACGCTTGGAACACAACAGGTTCGTATTATCCACAAATGATCCAGAAATATTTTATTGGCTTCCTGCCTCAAGGATGAGAGCAGTCATCATATGCTCAATCTCTGTTTGACTCCAAAGGATCATCTTGGACATTTATCATCCTCGTCACTACATAGCCTTACGATAAATAATTGATACAAGCTATTTGTAAAAGTATGTGCCTCTCTACGTGTGAGCGTGCCGCATTCAGCTTTCCTGGGGGAATGAAATGAAGATAATCTACTTGCTCCAACACGTAAATCATTCAGGAAAATAAAGCACTGGATCATCTCTCCCTGAAGATGGAATTCCTCCCACGAGAAAATCTAACTTTGTACGTAAACTTTTCTCGTAAATTTCGTTCCGTGAGGGAAGGATCAGCTATTTTAATTTCACTACTTCTTTTCCAGGCAGATCGAAATAGTTATTTTTTACGTGAGAGGAACTGGGCTAAGGGCACGAAGAAGTGCGGCGTTTGTTGCTCTCGAAATGTGAAATGAAAGACAGTTGTGTGTTTCACTGTTTGATCTGCTGCAGTCTCTGACGAGACAGCCAGACGCTACCCTACGGAGCGAGCTCAGAGCTCATTATTTCCGATCTTCGGATAGGCCTGAGACCAGGCACACACCACACACCGGGACAACAAGGTCACAACTCCTCGATTTACATCCCGTACCTACTCACTGCTAGGTGAACAGGGGCTACACGTGAAAGGAGACACACCCAAATATCTCCACCCGGCCGGGGAATCGAACCCCGGTCCTCTGGCTTGTGAAGCCAGCGCTCTAACCACTGAGCTACCGGGTGTGTGTGTGTGTGTGTGTGTGTCTCCTAGTCTTTTCTAAAAAAAATAATGAAAAAAGCCTGTAAAAATAACAAGTATTATTGGAACTACATTGGCATTTTTGTCTTTAATTCATATCAGCGCATTCAAATTAATTGCTTTTAACGCGAATACATGACGCATTATTTATTTAGTTTGTTCGCTCATCTAGTTTTTATTTTACTTTCTTTTTTATTCATTCACACGTTTATCTCATCATCTGAATCTATATGTGTATCTATTTCATCATTAGAAGTATAGTTGTAGGAGTTTTAGTAATAGTAGTAGTAGTAGTAGTAGTAGTAGTAGTAGTAGTAGTAGTAGTAGTAGTAGAAAAATAGAAGTAGAAGTAGTAGTATGAGTTTTAGTAATAGTAGTAGTAGTGGTAGTAGTAGTAGTAGTAGTAGTAGTAGTAGTAGTAGTAGTAATAGTAGTAGTAGTAGTAGTAGTAGTAGTAGTAGTAGTTGCCGTTCTTGTAATACGCGTATGCATTTTATTCTCCATTTCTTGCATTTTTTTTTAACCTTCCTAACAATCCTTATTATAAATGAATTTAACTATTCAGTACACTTAACACTATATCCTTAACTACCCTTTCCAGCCACTTCTCTCATTACCATCACCCCAGCTACACCCTTCACAACACCAACCTTACCTTGAGCCCTTACTGAAATGCCTAGGGTGGCTTGCACAACCACCACCACCACCACCACCACCACCACCGTGACTCTCATTACCTTCACCATGTATACACCAATTCTCGACCATCAGCAACAGTTAATCAGCCTTTCCCTAATTGGCTTCATTAACCCTCCCATGTGCATTACTACGATCATTAGTACTGGAACCAGCATCACTAGTGTCACGGTAACCTGTCTGATTGCAATGCTGGTGCCATTATTGTGGATTACCTGCTGCGTGTCATTACTACGGTATCATCATCATTAAGGGTATATCTCTCGTTACCAGCACCCAAGTTGGTAGTCATTTCTGCTAAAGATTTATGGTTTTATTCATTTATTCATTTCAAGTGTTGGTATATTCTGGAGTTTATTCTATATATTTTTCTTTGTTTTTTCTATAATTTTGTTGTGTTCTATATATTTTTCTTTGTTTTTCATCATTTTTCTTCTATATATTTTTCTTTGTTTTTTAATCATTTTTCTTCTATTCTATATATTTTTCTTTTTTTTTTATCATTTTCGTTGCCTTTGTTTCGTGACATTGTAAGGAATCATCGTTGTTTAAGGCGTCACACAATGGAGTGGTTTAATTTAATGGTAATATTGACTTTTTTCTTTAGTGTTTTGTATTTCCACTTAGAATTTTTTTTTTTTCATTGATTTGTTTAATTTGTATGTTTAGTTATATTGGTTGGTCGTCACTGTGGTGAGTACGTGATAAACTTAAGTGTCTTCTTTGAGAACTGGTACATTTAATAGAGTTTTATTTAATTTTGTATTCTTTATTTTTTGTATGAGAGAAGTATTGCGCTGATCATTTCATTCTCCATCGCATCCTTTTTGATTCTTCATTAGTTCTTTTTTTTTTAAGTTTAATTTGTTTTGTTTTTATTTTACTTTTTATTAATCAAGTATTTGCAGAGCTTTCATTAATATAGTCTTCGTGCATCCAGCAAATACCTGCCTTATATTTCATTAAATTTGTTTGGTTTCATTTTAAAAAATTTAATATTTTTTCCCAAATTTTTTTATTATTGCGCTGTATGTAAGATATTTTTGGGTTGTTTTTTTTCCTATTGATATCAATGTATTGCAAAGTTATTGTTTTTTCTTTCTCTTTTCACAGTTTTCTACGATATTTCAATCTCCAAACACCATGTCACCAAAGCATCCTCTGTTAATCTTTATTCATAATTACTCTAAATTGTCTTTTACGAAATCCATTACCATAACATATAATTATATCATTTTATGTATTCACTAATTACTAATATTTATTTCACATTAATATTTATTGGAATACCCATGGATTGTGAGCTATGTACGTACCTACCAGTACAATGATCATATTTCAATATACCTCTGTACTCACAACGAATACGTATGACATAACGATCACGTTTGCTATAATCATCAGACTACTCTAACGCAATTAAAAGCGAGTAAGTCGATACGTAATATGTTCTGGCTTTGTGATTAGAGACTCAAATATTATCTTTGAAATCTCTGTCATCCGGTGTGATTCCCCTCTACATTACTGTAATGACATGCCGCCTGAGGGAATATTAATGTACTACTAACAACGCCTGTTTTGTGCCTCCTGGAATACGCCATATCATAATTTATACGTAATTGTCTCGCCTCTCTCCAGCGTTAGCTCATACAGAGAGGCCTGCGAGGCAAATCCTTCAACGAATATATCAATGTTAATATGAGAGAATGAGAGAGAAATGTGTTGTGTGTGTGTGTGTGTGTGTGTGTGTGTGTGTGTGTGTGTGTGTGTGTGTGTGTGTGTGTGTGTGTGTGTGTGTGTGTGTGTGTGTGTGTGTGTCAAATGTTCACTTGTTATGCTTCTACTCCAAATGACTGTCAGTGCACGAAATTTAAGCTTTCAGTATATGCCGAGGAAAAAAGAAACACGCTTCTTACTCCTCGAGTGGTATCTTCTACTTATCGTGTCTTACTGATAAGGTCATGAGAACACGAAAGCATAAGGAAGCATAGGAAGGAGTAAATCTACCCAACTGATCTCCAACCTGAACCATTTCCTACCCATAGCAAATTTTATCCAGCACAATTTCTATCCTACACAATTCCTATCCAACCCAGCTCCCAGTCAACCTTATCCCTGCTTAACATAATTCCTGTCCCCTTATCCAACACAGTTCCCTCTCAATCAAACCCATATTTATCCCCATTCCTACCAAAGACTGCAATTCCTATCCAACCCAACTCGTATAGCAGTACCAACCTTCAGTGACGAAGACGAGGGAGGAGGCGGGGCGGATGTTGGGTGCCGTGCAAGTATAGTTCCCGGAGTGCACGTCCTCTGCGCTGTGCACCACCAGAGTGCTGACCGACCTGTCTAAAGTACTCTTGACCTCGCTGATGCTGACCTCGGGCCGTCCCCTGGCGTAGTTGAGCAACTCGTCATTGTGATACCACAGCACATACTGCGGCGGCGTCGGGCTCTGAGGAATAAAAGGAACACGCACTTGGTTATAACTTTGGACGGTGGCCCCTCATTACCAGTACTGCCTACATTATTATACCTCGCGAGTCGTTGCTAAGAGAGAGGGAGAGGGAGACGGAGAGAGAGAGAGAGAGAGAGAGAGAGAGAGAGAGAGAGAGAGAGAGAGAGAGAGAGAGAGAGAGAGAGAGAGAAAGTGTATGTATTGTAGTGTGTAATACAATCTTTTCTCCACAATAGGGACTGAAAATCAAAGAAAAAATTTACAGACACAATTAAGTTAACCGTCCAAGTACTTATCGAAAATCGTGTGGGTCAATTGCATGATAGGAAAGGTGGAAAAAAATAAAAGCCTTTATTTATTTATCGTAGAGTTGCAATCGTAGGAGAGCCGTCAGAGGATTGGTCTTAACGTGGCTGTGGCACTGTATAGCGTGTCCACGGTCCGTAGTCCCAGAATTTATGGGAGAGAGTCACGCGAATGGAATGTATGGGCCGAGAGTGTGTTGTAAAAAAAAAAGGCAGCCAACCGTGACGATGATGAGGTAGTTAGTGCTATTACTGTGAATTGGCCACAGAGTGGTTGTTATTTAAGGGAAGCTGAATTCTGTGTTGGCAAGCAGACGCCCGGAGCCGACACGAGTATAGCTGAGCCTTGGATACAGAGGCAAGACGGTAGAGAAGTATTGTGAATGTGATATATAGAAGAGGGAAAGATTTTAGAAAGAGGTTGATAAGGATTAGAAGGCTGTGTGGACTGTGTATAGAATGTACAGATAGGAAGACTTTCAAAAGGAAGGTGGCAGAGGGTAAAAGGCAATTTATTCCAACATTGATTAAAACAGTTTAGATTTTGTGGTAGGGAAACGTATAAAGGAAAGGTTTCAAGAGGAAGTGGAGAGAGAGAGAGACTCGAAGGGAGACGAGTGACCCCAATATTGATTAAAACTATATACTGTTTGCTCGTCTCCTTGAAATGTGTAGATATGTAAAAGATTTCAGAAGGGCGTTGATGGGCACCAGAATGCAAACGATTGACCCCAATATTGATTAAAACAATATAGATTTCGTATCCTAGTAGGGTTTAGATATGAAAACAGTTCATAATGGTGATGAATTCTCTCATGCCAAAATGTATTTCATGTTCATCAAATTCGGGCGAAATTCAGGCAATGATTGCATGAAAGGAGCAACATTTTTCACGCATCAACTCCGTCATGGAAGGCAGAGAAGGGGAGTTTGTCGAAGCGAAAACTACAAATAATACCATAGCTGGGGAGAGAGAGAGAGAGAGAGAGAGAGAGAGAGAGAGAGAGAGAGAGAGAGAGAGAGAGAGAGAGAGACAGACAGACAGACAGACAGACAGACAGACAGATGGGGAGTCAAAACTGCGTATTGCTGTGCTGCTACTCTTCCTGGAGAAGTAACAAGAGGGAAGCAATAGGGGAGGAAGTGAGCGAGGGAAAGTTTTCACAGAGAAGAAGACCAAGAGACGTGGAGAGACTTTGACCTTATGCAGACTCATATGTGGAATGGTCACTTTGATGTAAGGCACTTTTTATTATAGCGTTGGCAGTTCCAGGTAACACGCAGCACATCCCCTGAGAAATTCAGACGTTGGTAACAAAGGGAAGCCTCGATCCCACACACACACACACACACACACACACACACACACACACACACACACACACACACACACACACACACACACACACACACACACACACACACACACACACACAGACGCAAATGCTTTAGTGTCGATATTCGTGGTAATCCTTCTGCAGGTCAGGGATGGAGCGTACACCATCGGATTTCTTTTTGTTTGCAGGAGTATTGGTGATGTACAAACTCGTGCCACGTCGAGTGAATTGTGAGGGACACACAGTTTAGTGAAGTGCGAGGCTATGGAGTGTAGTTTTGCTATTTACGTCAGAACAGAAGACTAAATGTTTTTGTGATCGTAAAAGAAAAAAAAAACATGATTTAATTTACTATTTATGTGAAGGGAAAGCACGTTAGTTTTTTATTTTTTATTTCTTATGAACCGAACTAGAGGAAGAAAAGAGTTAGGAAGTAATAGAAGCGAGAAGAGAGTATTTGTAATAATTTTTCCAGCCAAAAAGATTGTGGTGGAAATCTTCATAACTTCATAATGGAACCGGAAACAAAACACCAAGAATACAAACCTGCGGGAATGAACTCACACATAATGGTAGACAACCAGTTAGGAAAATACGTTAAATAATAGACAGTTAAGAAAATACTTTAAATAATAGACAGTTAAATGATAGACAGTTAAGAAAATACGTTGAATAATAGACAACCACTTCAGAAAATACGCTAAAGTCATCTATGTATTAAATATCATTCGGGAAATACTGAAAAAAAAAAAAAAAAAGACAAAACAGTTAAATTTTAGCCATGGTGACCGGAAAGAGACGAGGAACCATCAAAGACGAGAGGAGGAGGTTCTGAAAGGCCTTTGTTCTTATGGGGATGATCAAGATAATGAATAGCCATGTGAGACCTTGGTGCGTTTATGAGACTTGCCGCAGAAAGATGAGAGCAAATGGAGGATAATTTAAAGAGACAGAAAGATGCAGGGAGGGAAGGAGAAAAAGGAAAGGGCTGGTCCATGTGGTAAAGGTTAGCCGTGATGATGAAATTTTGGAGGTGACGTTGACAAATAGGCTGCGGGCACTGGAGACAAAGCTGATTGCATCTCATGAAAGGAAGGAGGGCTGTGGTGAATTACGACCCGGCGAGGTGGGAAAAAGAAATTCATGATGATATTTTAAGTGTTGTATAAAAGTTGTAGTGTGAAGCGTATTTTTTTATTTTACTTACACTTCCTCCCGATAATTTCTAAGTGCTGCATTAAAGTGAGTGCAGTATAAAGTATGTTTCAGTTTACTGGGAGGGTCAATACAGTATCCCATAAAATCTAAATGCGGTTTGTGTACTCAGGATAAACAGAATACCAGACAGAATCCAAACGAATATATAACACATCAACCTATCATTGCGCAGGACTATTTATTCTCACCTTTACACTCTCTTTAGCTAATGCATAAGTTAATTCATGTCCTCACTCTTTTCTCCTTTTCATTTCCAAACCTTGATTCCCTCCACTTTTAATCTACTTTTCTTATTTCTACGCCTTAAACTATTTCAAGAAAAGGAACATCAATACACCTTCTGAACTAATTTAAGCGCCATTTCAAAATCTCCTTCTGTAATTAAGTTTTTTGCTTTTTCTTTTCTTAGGACGTCGCATCGAGCAGGATTTCCTGTCTGATCGTTCCCTTAAGCAGAGTCTCTCACATTTATTTCCGTTTTATCAATACAGTTTCTGAAATGAACTAGCAAATTATTTAAATCTCTCTTGGTTCAGTTTTTAGAAGCACCTTATTGAACAGCCCTTGGTTTCCGATTTACTTTCCCTTGGCTACACTCCTCGAGATCGCGGTTAAGATCGTAAGGAAGCTGCACGGATGTCCCCAGTTGATCTTCAGAAACGTATGTGATTGTGAACTGGCGGGGAACGAAGCGGAGATATCTGGCCACGGTTCTTAACTCACTGTGGATATTTTATGAGGTGGGGAGATGGTGGATAAGAGCTCGCCATGAAATTCCCAATACGATATTCAATTCAAATAGCATCACTGAGGTTATTATTGATGAACCGGTCTTTGATTCCATGGTGGTCTTGGTGAAATATTGCTGATCACTTGTCTTGGAGTTCTTAGTGAAAGGAGGAGAGCCAGGAGGAGGAGGAGAACGAGGAGAATGAAGTGAGCGATGATTGTGAGCAAAGGTGGTGGGAGATGTTGCAGGGAATGGAAAAAAAAATACAATATCGAGGAGCCAAAGAACGTTCTTGAAGGAGACTGGAATGTGAAACTGATATAAGAAATGTTTAATAAGTGAGGAATTTATGAAAAAAAAAAGAACGAACATGTAAGGAGACTCTGAAATGAGAAAGTGATACAGGAAAAGTTCATTAAAAGTATGCAATGTTTGAGAAAGAGAGAGAGAGAGAGAGAGAGAGAGAGAGAGAGAGAGAGAGAAATAAGAAGACCGTGAAACAAGAAACTGATAGGTGAAAACTTTTGAAAATGTGTCATGTCAAAAGGTATCATTCAACCTTCGCCTTCTTTTCAAACCCCACTAATTAATGTCACAAGGCATACCAAACTCTTGATGAGCTTAGTACTCTTATGAGGCGAGGGACTTCCACGTACTTCCTCCCACAGCGCTATTTACCTTTTTTTTTTCCTTCTTTCTTTTTAATAACTCTGGATGTGGGATGTGCGATACGGTGTTCCCGGCAATTTTTACAGTTACATGTTTTAATAATCTTCCCCGACTCACCGATTTTTAGGGACGGATTACCACACTGCAGTGAAACCAGTGAAGTGTATGCGTTTTTCAATGTAAGCCATGACAAACAAGAAGAGAGAGAGAGAGAGAGAGAGAGAGAATAAAGCCAACCAAACTAATTTAGAAGAGATCAAGTCAAAGAATAACACCGAAAAACTGATAGAAAGACAAAAATCCACATATATATATAATAGAACAGAGCGCTAAATCATACGGGACACCAAGAAACGTGTGTCCATCTCGCCAATACTAACTCATGTCTATATATCTTGGTAACAATACACATTATAACCATCGTGAAGGAGCTGGAGCACCGTAACACTTCATTCTTAATGGTGTGTCCAAACCAGAACTGGCAATTGAGGAGCAAATGGAAGGCTATATATATTTTCTTTCTTCTTTTTCTTCTTTTCTTCGCACACGGTTCCGAAACAGGTCCACGCCGTTGTACATTTCAAGCGCATTTGATTCATAGATGTGGTCGATAAAGGTGAATAAGCTCGTAGGATGAAAAGTAAACATATGCTGCGGTTTGAAAGGAGAGAAGGTTTATTCATATTTCTATACGTGGAGGAGATCAAACAAAGGTACAAACTGGGAGGAAAAAGCTTGATGTTTTCCAATACTCTAAGAAAAAAATAGCTAACAAAAGAACATATTATTGAATGTTCTCAAATTACAGAAAAAATATACTTGTGACCTTTAAATTCTTTACCAGTGACTTATTTTTCTAGCTTTGTGAAGTGTGAGGATACAACACGTCTCTTTCTTGAGTGTGTTGCCGATGGCCTGGCTGAGTGTCGCTAGGAGGCAATGGTGGTGTTGGCGGCTGAAGTGCTTGATGGTTACGAGCTCTTGACGCGAGGAGGAGCTGTAAACGTCAGTGTTGCTGGAATCTGAAACCTCTCCCTTTGACATTGTGACTGCGACGTAAGCTTCTAGTTATGTTAAATCCTGTGGCGTCTGCGATAATCTTCCTCTCTTTATCTTTTCTATTTCTTTTTTTTTTTATACCATGTGGGCTTTTCACGGGAAGTTATGGGCTAAAGGGGATACTTTTTGTGCCCTCCTATCTCAAAGCCCACCCGCTAGGAAACCGTTGCCCCGAGTGAGGAAGCCCAACCTACACTCGGACCGTAAACAGGATTCGAACCCATGCGCTTGAAGACCCCTCGGACCCCAAAGCACGCATGGTTCCATTGTACCACGGCGGCATTTCTTTGTTAATAAAATATTGCTCACCGCGCATGTGTAAAACTTGCTGTTTTCTTTTCCTTATCATTCATATTTTATTAGCAATTGAATACTGCACAGTGAGTCTCCATGTAAAGGTCTGCGTCGCTGAAATGTGAGAGCTTTCAGACATAGCAGCAAAACCATAACCCTCTAATAATTTTTGACACAGACATGACTGGGATATTCTCTTCTCTACTTTTCTTATTCTTTTGTTTAGGAAATATTGCACGTATATCGATCCTGTTCGTGTATTCCAACCCACTGCAGCGAGTATTGCGTCAGGGAAACAGATGTGCGCTTCTTAAAAGTCTAGCGCGTTTTGTCGGCGTGGATCCGCTTCAATATCACGGAATGAAGCACATGGACGGAACGGAAAAAGCCTTTGTGACAAACATCGAGCTCTCACGTGTTTTGCCTCTCGCCAAACAAGGTAAAGTTTCAATAAGTATCTTTTACTGGAGGACGTGGAGTGCAGTCGAGGAGTAGCGTTACATCGTGTCACATTCTCCAAGATAAAAAGAGACGTGCTCCGGATGTGTGTGTGTGTGTGTGTGTGTGTGTGTGTGTGTGTGTGTGTGTGTGTGTGTGTGTGTTTGTTGGCCGTAACCTGACAACACGGAAAACCTTTTGGAAATGGTACCGAGTTGCACTGTATGTTTCTTAACGAAATGCCTCATGGAGAAAGTGTTGTAGAGTTTTAAAATCGAGAATTTTTTTTTGTGAAATTATTCAGTCTCTCTCTCTCTCTCTCTCTCTCTCTCTCTCTCTCTCTCTCTCTCTCTCTCTCTCTCTCTCTCTCTCTCTCTCTCTCTCTCTCTCTCTCTCTCTCTCTCTCTCTCTCTCTCTCTCCACCGAAAGGCTTTGTTGTAGCAAAATGCAAGTTCATCAAAAACAAGAGTGGAATTTTCAGGTATCTTTCTGTGTTGTAATGTCTGCACCAGTGTTATGGAATGCATTTTTCATTTTCTTTAAGCGTGGAAATTATGACGACAAACCCGCCTCTTCTCCATGAAGGCAACACAAAGCTGCGGTTTCATTGTTCTGGTCTTATTAACACTGACATGGTTACTTACATTCAGACATACATACATATTACTGCAATTTGGAAGTGGTAGTTGTGTGTGTGTGTGTGTGTGTGTGTGTGTGTGTGTGTGTGTGTGTGTGTGTGTGTGTGTGTGTGTGTGTGTGTGTGTGTCAGATCTGTGTCAGGTGGTAATGATAATTAGGCAATTGTTAACAGACCACAAATGTATTTTTGTTTCACAGTCACTATTCACGTTTTCCTTCACAATTTGAATGTATGTATTTAGAAAAAAATAATAACTAAATGCAGAAACGACTCTTTCGTAAAGCTCTCCTAAGATTTTATTCTAGGTCAGCTCATTAGATCTCACTTCGCTTGCCAAATTTCCCTCTCTTTAAGGCCTTTATTTAAACCTGTCTCCTGCATTCCACGGTATTTCGACATCAAAGCTAATAAGAGAAGCAGACGTCGACAGCAGCTCCCTTCAGCCTCAGACTTAACCTGGAGGCCTTGGAATATTGCAGTGGTCGCAAAGCCACATACTAGCGAGACAAGCGCCGCGCCGCCACGCCCCCCGGAACACCTGCAGTGACACAAGTCTTCTGGTAATGCTTTCCGGTGGCGAGGTGTTTACGTGGTCGCCTTGCAGTTAAACTCACGAGTAAAGTTTGGGTGGATCGTGGCCAGCAGGACGGCGTGCATTAGATTCCCAGTTATCGAAGGGGAAATGTGGCGGAATGACCGAAATGTGGTAATCATTTTTATTTTCTTTCAGTTAACGAATTTTACCAGTCTATTTCTATGCATGTTGGTAAAAATAAACAATTGTAAATCTACTTTCCAATATAACTGGTCAAATTTAAGTTTTTTTTTTTTCTATTTCTTTCAGTAGCAGGTAATGAATCTTGCGTTGGTTTGCATTGGGTACCAGACGAACCTTGTAAAGAATGTAAATGTCTCGTAAATATGAAACACAACATTCTATTACTTACCGAGAGAAAAATGTCGGTGCATATTGACGAACTGCTGTGATTGTTGCTGATTTCCGACACTTGACGAGTTTTGCCAGCTATTTTGAAACATGGTGTCTCTCTCTCTCTCTCTCTCTCTCTCTCTGTTCTCAATAATTGAGGTGGAATTTAAGTTTGATCTCTCTCTCTCTCTCTCTCTCTCTCTCTCTCTCTCTCTCTCTCTCTCTCTCTCTCTCTCTCTCTCTCTCTCTCTCTCTCTCTCTCTCTCTCTCTCTCTCTCTCCAATAGTGACTAGTGTTTTGTCAGACGAACCTTTTAGAACCACGTGAATCAAGTCTGAGGCACAATACTCACTTCCACCTCCTTCTGTTGTTACTCATGAAACCTTTGCAGCTTTAAAATGCCAAGTCAATTTCCCTAACTGTCGACGAGGGACAACACTTCAGAAGCTTGTCCTTTCCTTCCTTTTTTACAGACACATGACTCGACCACTCTCTCACAATCAATAATTCAAGTGTATCCCTTGCAAAGAGCCTCTGATGAAAATTCCAAAGCTTGTGTTTTTTATGTCAGTATCAAGCAGTTTTTCAGCGCAGCTTTTTCTCTTCCATAGGTACGAATGAGACACGTGGCTCTGGTGTGACCTTTTCCAGTGTGGCACCTGCACTATGACGACGTAAGTGTGTTCTATTTTTTTGTATATTCGTTTATGTTTTTAATGTTATCTCTTGCAGTTATTACACTCTTACAGTCAACCTCTGAATATGTGTGTGTTTTGCGCGCGCGCACACACACACACACACACACACACACACACACACACACACACACACACACACACACACACACACACACACACACACACACACACACACACACACACACACACACACACACACACACACACACACTGTCCCTTCAATCACGGACTTCCTAACTACAGCTTTCTCTCCAGGTTTTCAACTCAAGTTCAGCCCTCCGCAGTTTGGTAAATTGTTGGCATTTGTCTAGTACTGGACGAAAGGATTGAGTTTCCGGGAGCACCCACCATGAAACCGCGTTTAGCTGTGTCTACAAAGAGGCGTTTGCCATCCCGGCAAACAGTGTTCTCGGGGAAAGTGCCTCGGTAGTCGTTTCTCAAATCCCTGCTCTTCGAAATGACCACTAATATTTTCACGTCATAGAGCAAAGATGATTTTCACTTTCTATATTAAATAAATGTCTTAGAGAAAACCGAGTAACGGAAGCTTCCTTCACTAATCTATTTCTCTTTAACGACCACTCTGGGATTTTTTATTTTTTCACGTAAAATATCAAGGAAGATTTTGTATTGTCCGTTTTAAATTACACTTCGAGTTGAATCACAGTCGTAAAGTAAGGAAAGTCCATTTACTTGTTTATCTTGAGATTACATAATTGTTCACGCCACAAGGGAAGAAATTTAGCTATATGCTTCTTAGATTAACCATACATTGAAGATCGTAAAGGAAGAGAGCTAGGAAAACGTCTTTTAATATTTTTTCCACAGTATATGTCTATAATCATTCATAGAGTGAAGGTCTTAAATAGAGCTATGAAAAGCCTTAACAGTACACGTCTACACATAACAAAAGACTTCAGCAAAAATTCAATAGAAGTGGTGTTGAAAGCCATAAAGGTGAATGTGCGAACTGCTGAAACGTTTGTCCTCTTTACATACAAAATACTGAACACATAATATTTTAACATCCTCGACGTTCCCACTCGTGAATGAATCATACCTCAACACTCAAGAAATAAACGATATAGCAACGCCTCCTGCACTTTCACCCGGGCCGCGGCAATCTTCTGAGGACGATGCCAGCTAAAGATAACCAGCGCTATGGAAGGACACGCTATCAGTTTTCATATCACCAGCACTATCCTGTCACAATGGCACATTTGTTTACCCTTCTTCCTTTCATGTCTTGAGCGACCAACAAAGCAGCAGGGACAGAAGGGAAAAGAGTGAGGCAGAAACAAGTTATCTCGTCTCTCACTCACCCACTAGACACTCTCTCTTTACACAACAGACTGAGAATACTGAAAAATAATAAAGCTTGGAAACGGTTGATATCACGTTTTCTCTCTCTCTCTCTCTCTCTCTCTCTCTCTCTCTCTCTCTCTCTCTCTCTCTCTCTCTCTCTCTCTCTGTCTGTGTGTGTGTGTGTGTGTGTGTGTGTGTGTGTGTGTGTGTGTGTTTATTTGTTTATGCGTTCGAACTCTGTCAGTGAGATGCATGTCAGGAAATGTTTTGCTCACGAGGGTTTAGGAAAATGTGAACAAACCAATCGGGTGAAATATGCTCATGTGGAGGTGAACTAGCATTGGCAAAACACGAATCCCGCGCTAGAATATATTTGGTAGATGTTGTAATTGCTCTCCTTTGAATAATGAGAGCCGATGTTACTTTTTACTGTTACTTTTTGTTGCCGATTATGCGCACACCCGGAAAGCAAATACTAGGTTAGTTAAAGCACGTTCATATTTGTCAGGGAGGAGAATAAAGCCGCGCCTTATGAAGTTGAGTGTTAGATGACTCTTCACAATGCATGTCGTGATTATACAAGGGCTTGGTATCCTTGCTGGTGTTTTTGTAATTACACCATTTCGTTGAATTGTGTGGTGGAGAGAGAGAGAGAGAGAGAGAGAGAGAGAGAGAGAGAGAGAGAGAGAGAGAGAGAGAGAAGGTTAACAAGAAATAAAATAATAGTAGACTTTATTATTGGGAAAAGTTTAGCGAATAGTGTCAAGTAGAAACAACGACACGTATCCACCCTTGAGAGAGAGAGAGAGAGAGAGAGAGAGAGAGAGAGAGAGAGAGAGAGAGAGAGAGAGACTGAAAAAAAGTGTCACATTCCTACATTTGTTAGTCTGGTCACTTGGTGCATCACAAAAGAAAAAAGGAAATTGAAAATCTGGGTGTCCATTATAATTCACAGTGAAAACAAAAATAGCCAGCAATACGAGCCAAACAACCAATACCAACCTCACTTGGATATGCATCGTAAAAAGAAAGGAAAGAGGATTTCGGAGGATAAGACAACAAGGACTAGAAGAAAATAATAACGAGTGGATGCTGCTGTTTAATGACCACTCCAACGCAAATAATACCAAGACTTCGCGGTCAAAGTCAAATAATTGTCTATTTCATTTAGTTTTGGGAGCTTGTGGGAATCCGTAGCTCGAAGATGTCTAGGTATTAAAACAGTTGGTGAAAGAAATGAGGAAGTCTTAATGATTCTTTGTTGATATTTAGGATCTATATTATACTAAAGAAAATATCTGTTAGGTCACACAGATAAAAAAAAAAATGTTGATTACTGTCTCATTATAAACTAGAGAATATTTAAGAAATTATAATGTACTAAAATAAGTCTCTAGAGTACAGAAGGCGATTGTGGGAAGATTATTTAACAGTAAAAGCGTGAAAGAGTTTGAAAGGAAGAAATGAGACTAAAGATGGCAGTAATCAGAAAAGCACGATAAAATACACAGAATTCCGATGATCCAGTCAAAAAAAAAGAAAAAGCGCAAAAAAAGGCATCATGAAGAATTTAGATACCATGCTTAACTATGAGTGACAGAATTACGAACGAAGATTTGGAGATGCGATGCACACATTTGATATTTCGTTCGACTAACCTTGACAATTTGGTGCCTATCGCGATACCTAATATCCTTGTGAACCGAGACACTTACATGAAAAAATTGGGACTTGGGACTAATACGACTTGCTACTCAGTTTAAGAACCATTGTGTATAGAATTTTATCCGTCCCACCAGTCCTATACGTGGTCACTTTACGAACGGTTTATATTAACAGACGAGACACATATGAGCATTATAGTATGTGGTAATGAGTTATGGATAGGGATGATAGCTGTGAAATAGGTAGATCCTTTTACATGGTTCTGGAGTCGAGTTTTTTTTAGTTGAAGTGTCGCTGTGAGCCTTCCTGGAACGCTGGAGAATTCGGTGCTTGTTGTTTTGCTTACTCTTCAGCCCTCTTCTCTCCTCCTCCTCCTCCTCCTCCTCCTCCTCCTATTCTTCTTCCTCTTTTACCACGTACTAATATAGATCTGATAACTTTTTACAATCCTCATATCCTCGCGTTACGTTCTTAGGTATACGTGTTTGAAAGAAGGCAAGATAATCCACGGTGAAGACTTGCTTTTTTTTCTTTTATGCAGGAGAGACAGCTGGCCAAGGGTAACAAAATATGGGGAAAAAAATAGAAAGGCCCGCTCTGTTGCCGGTTCCCTAAAAAGACAAGAGAGTTAACCAGAATGTCTTGACACCTCTCTTACTTCTTGGAAATTTACAGACTAGTACACGTAATTGATGATGAAACTCCTGCGTTAAGATACTGTAGACAGACAACCGAGGAATGTTCAACACAGACATAAGTGGTATAATGAAAGCTGAGTTCTTAAGCGTGGTGTGGAAAGGAAAGGAATGTCAGATTCTTAGAGACAGGCTGCCGAGGAGTGTTCGGTACGGATAAGGCTGGAGTCAAATGTTATGAAAGAAAGCGTAATTGTGCGGAACGACTTGTAGTTGATGTACGAGAAAGGAAAAGACTTACGAGTAAAGTCTTTTATTTCAGAAGTACCAGAAAGTATGGAAGTAGACAAGATGGAGGTACTGAATTGAGTAAGATTAGCATACAGCGTTTAAAAGTTCAAATAAAGACAATTCAAGCTGTGTGGGACTGTGTTTCTCGGACGAACTAAGTTAACCTTCATGATTATAATGATCCTTCCTTCCACTTGCTTGGTTAGGTTTTATGGTAATGATATAATGATTTCTTGATGTGATGTGATAAGCCGCATGCATGATTGAGTCGAATCAAATGTGAGACTATATCTAGCAAGAATTCATAAATAATAAGACGTTTCAATTCAACAATTAGTATGATACCAAAAGCACCGTATTTTCAAAGGCTATAAGATTAAATTTCCGAGGAATAGAGGTAGAAAGGGACGTAGAAAAGACATTTATGAAGAACTTAGTTTTCACGAAAATTAAAACGTAGAAAACACATTTATGAAGATTTCAAATGTCATGTATAGTTAAGTCAAAGTGCAGAGAGAAGGAAGGAGAAAGACTAGTCCCGTCCACTCACAGCTCAGTGTCTAATAAAAGTGTGAGCGAGGAATCCAGTTGTTGAGAGACGGAAGAGACTGCGCTGAGCCTGTGTGGATCAAACACTGGCTGGAGGCGTGGGTTGGAAAAATTGTTAAACATATGACTTCTGTTTTTGAGCTGATGGCAGAAGCTATTTGTCCTTACTTTATTTTTATATAGAGTGACTTTTGTGTAAGAGTGATGTGTGGAGGACAGGAAAATTGATGGTATTAGGTTTTTACTCTACAATTGCTAGTATATTTTTTCTGTTGTTCTTTGTGCGTATTTTGGAAGATATCTCGAAGTCTTCCTTAGAAACATGCCTGTCATCTTTTTGTCCACACGTATTTTTTGCTCATGCATTTAACAGAGGTGTACATGTTTCATTTCAAATCTCATCAGTTTTCATTATACTCTTACTATTTTTTTTTCCTTTTAGAGTACATTAGCTGTATCCCCAAAATTCAGACAGACTGACAGAAATATGTACAAAGATTCCTCAGTAATATACCTCTTTCTTTAATTTGTCGGTATAAACACACATAAATCGCATCTCTTCTGGTTCCATTCATAGTGCAGTACATGTTTTAGACAGCATTTACTCGTCACCAGTTAAAGAATATTATAAATGAACTCTGAAATAACTAGAGGAGAGTCCATCAGCAAGGGAACGATATGATTGAAACTAAAAAAATAACTAGAGGATTATTGACAGCCCATTAGCTAGAGAATGATATTAATTGAGCCGTAAGAAAGAACCACAGGAAGGTAGACAGTCCATTATCGAGAGGATGATATAAATTAAACCACCGAGAAAAGAAAGAGAGGTAGACAGTCGAATTTTTGCAAGCAGACCAACTCTCACCTTATCAATGATGCAGGAGAGAGTGATGGGAGAGCCTCGGTTAACGTGGTACTGCCCATCACCTGGGATGTGTGCTTCCGGCGTCACCACCTTCAGGTTGACGAAGAGGGAGATGATACCCGTCCCTGTTGACACTTGGCACTCGTATGTCCCCGTGTCCTTCACCTCCACGTATTTGATATAGAGCGTCCAGTCCTGAGAGCCAGCCACGTGCAGCACAGAGAAGCGGTGGTCATGTGTGAAGAGCACGTCAGCTGAGGTAAGAACGTGCCAGTCCCGACGACGTATCCACGAGATCTGTATGAGAGAGAGAGAGAGAGAGAGAGAGAGAGAGAGAGAGAGAGAGAGAGAGAGAGAGAGAGAATCGATAAAGTAAACATTGTGGATAAAATTTATGTCTTAATCCAAGCCTCCATTTACGTAAGGAATATCGGATGTTTGAAATTCAGCGCTCCTCCTCTTCTTCTCTCTTTACCTGTCTGTCCCCGAGGTGACCGACGCGGCAGGGCAGGAAGGCGGTACCCCCGAGCTGTGCCGTCACGTTGCTCACAGTGTTGTTGACGGCAGAATGTTCCAGGGAGCCGCCTTGGTAGCTCAGCGCCCACCGGGACCCGACCCCCGCTCCAGGAAGTCCAGATCGCAGCGACTTCCTGGGCGGTTCTGTCACGTCGTTTCTGTGATGACCCAAGAATTCCAATGAGCCAAGTGACGACCAAACCGCTCTAGCGGGAAATGTGTTTTTAATTTGTTTTTAATAATAGACAGCGGCCCTGACTCAAGCACGATTGGCTGTAATGGCTACTGCTGACGCTCTTTCGTCTCGGCCTACCTCTATGTCCAAACTTCTTGATATACATTACAAACAATGTGTTTCTATTACGTAGCATGGTTTCCTACCTACCTACCTACCTATAACCACACACACACACACACACACACACACACACACACACACACACACACACACACACACACACACACACACACACACACACACACACACACACTTGTAAATACAGGTGTCCGCAACCTTTACACAGCAGTGAATTGCCTTTCATTCCCCGTGGCATTGGTGACACGCGCCTGTTTCCTCCCTACCAGCCAGCCCTTGACCTCACTGGCTTGTGGAGGAAACCATCCAGTACCACTTGCTTCATTGCCTCGCCTCGCCCGACGCTTTCACTTCGGTAATCAAGTCAGCACGAGGCGTCCACTCCTTTGGCCTCCCGACCCTTTTAGGAGGTGCGGATGAGGACCTTGGCAATGCAACACTGCCGCGCTCAACAATGCGGCACCACTTCCTTTCAGTGCACTTCACTTGCTTATCTAAAGTCACCACAATTGCACAGAGCTGCTGCTGTTACGTGCCTTGTTTTTTACAGAAATTTACGCTGCAATGCCATAATGTTGAGAATAGTGTTTCTCTAGCAGTGCTCATAATCGAGAAAAACTAGTTATTACGTGGAAAAGAATGGAAATTGTCCGCTTATCTAAAGTCACTACAATTATACAAGCTCTTTCTGCTACGTGCCGTGTTTTTTTCCAGTAATTTACGATGCAATGTTTTAATGATGCTGGGTAAAATTCTCTATTGATTTCCTCGAACTACTGAACCCCGGCGAGACGACTAATTATCATCATGCATGAAAAATATAAATAATATACTAATCTAAAGTCATAAAGATTACACGAGCATCGTTTTATTTTTTCCTAGTAACTTACAATGCAAAACTGTAATGAAAAAACACCTTTAACAGCCATTATTGATTTTCCCTACGCTACCGACTCCAAAGACTAATTAGCATATGTGTGTAGAAAAATGGAAATAATTGTAATAAGAATGAAATGTTATGACCCGCATCAACAAGCAGGACTAACCTCTGAATGTAGTTGTCCAGGACGTGACTCTGGGACACCATGTAGCGCGCGTGGTTGTTGGCGTGCAGGGCGTGGCCGCGGTTGAGATGGCGTCCCTCGTAAAAACGCCGCTCATGATGCCTGTGTCTCCAGTGTCGCCCGTGAAGAGCTGCGGCACAACGAGAGAAGAATAAAGGTGCGGTGGGGGAGAGATAAAGAGATAGAGAGAGAGGAGTAGAGAGAAAGAGAGGTAGGACAGGACGGGACAAGGAAGGGAGGATATAAATATGACATAAAGGGCAATCGATCACCAGCCAGCCAGTAGCAGGACTAGGAAGTAAATGCAAGGGTGAGCAAGGGAGCGATACTCAAGTTTCTCACCTGTCCGCCACTGCCTCATTGCTTCCTCCCGCCCCCATCTGCCGCCCACTCATCGATTGATCATTCATGGTCACCCACCCCACCACTTACTCGTCCCTTCCCCAGTCATGTCCCCTCCCAAAGAGAGCCCCTCAGTGCCACACTCCACATGTTAGCCCCTCTTTTTTTTTCCACCCCCTCCCTCACCTCAACTATTCGTGTAACAAGAGCCACCTAACGAATGCTTCTATTTTTTGGTCTCGCTAATTCTCTTAACGTTTTTCCTCGGTGACGTGATGACGTAATTGTAAAGAGTAGTTGCTCTTGCTGCTGTTGATCTTGTTGTTGTTGTTGCTGTTGCTGCTGCTTTATTTAGTGTTAATTGTATTAGTAGTAGTAATAGTAATAGTAGTAATAGTAGTAGTAGAGTAGTAGTAGTAGTAGTAGTAGTAGCAATAGTAAACCAACTACTAGGAACCGTGATAAAAAGTAGTAGTAACAGTAGTAACAGTAGCAGCAGTAACGGCAAAAGGAATCATGATAGTTATTGTTGCTGTTCCATCGGCGTACCTAGCAGATCACATGAACGTCAATTAGCAATCTAGACCAACAACCAGAATACAGAAAAAGAAGAAACTGCCAAACTCCACTTTTCTGCCATAAACATTACACACGCTTTCCTCTGCGCACCCCACAGCTACGTAAGACCTAACTTAAGCGTGCTAGACTGCACTACCTTACCCTGCTACACCACGCCATAGGTCATCAACCTTCTACACCCAACAACCCAATAAGTCGCCTCTGGGGTCCCTATTACCGTGACACTCACCGTGAGCGTGGAGGGTCGGCACACACACAGCAGCCACCATCAGCGCCACTAGCCTCGTTGGGAGCATAGCTGGGTTCCTTCGTTTGCGTGGCTTCGTGACACCTCCTCTCACTTCAGGAGTACCGCCACGCCACGCGCAGCTCACCTCACCAGAAAGTCGATCCCGAGAACTGCCTGGTGGGGGGGAAAACAAAACAGGATCAGTGCCGTTATATGAAGCCTTGTTTGTGTGGATTGGAGGGTGTGTGGATGGTGTTGGGTTGTGTGGATGAGTGGCTGTGTTTTTGTGTGGTTGTTTTGTTTTTGTTTTGTCTGTGTTTAGCCTAGCAGCAACTTGTAAGTCAATAAACGCATAAGAAAGATTAGTGTACATGAATATACCTACGTGCACATGAACACACACACACACACACACACACACACACACACACACACACACACACACACACACACACACACACACACACACACACACACACACACGTACGCACGCAGACGCACACGCACACACAACACCTAACTATTACAGTATTAATGCAGCTCGATAAACACACACACACACACACACACACACACACACACACACACACACACACACACACACACACATTTCACTGCACGCAACACAGAGGAGTTTACATCAGCTAACACTCATTCATACAGATCGGTACACCCATTGAAATACACAGCATAATATATTTAGATACGAACAATGCAAGGCAGACGGCAGACACACACACACACACACACACACACACACACACACACACACACACACACAGCATGCCACGCACCTCACCTCCCTTACCTGACAGAAAGTAATAATAATAATAAGACACAGCAATACACAGCAATAGTTTGAGTAGGCCTGGTACAGCACACGCACATAACTCATAATTACACACATTCACCTGTCCTCACATATACAACACTATACTGTATGTGTGTGTGTGTGTGTGTGTGTGTGTGTGTGTGTGTGTGTGTGTGTGTGTGTGTGTGTGTGTGTGTGTGATTTGTCAACATTCACCGACATATTACGTATACGAGTGAAATCATCAAATACATAATTATGCGTAATATTAAACACACACACACACACACACACACACACACACACACACACACACACACACACACACACACACCACAAGTTGTAAAGTACACAAAGTTTATATATATTTTTTTCTCTCTCTCTCTCTCTCTCTCTCTCTCTCCCAACAAGAGAGAGAGAGAGAGAGAGAGAGAGAGAGAGAGAGAGAGAAACCCATCATTCTTCAGAAACAAGGGCATGCCTCATTTGTGGATGGTGCAAACGTTAATACACCAACTTTTCATGGGCGTTATTTATTACTCGTACACCTCCTGGCGGGCTGGCCTCATGCTGGGCACCGCACCTCCCCACCGCCCCTGCTGTTAGCTATTTCCCGGCGTGCAGAATAAATAGAATAATTTTAACGCCACTGCTCCATTATATCAGGTACTACTGCCGCTCATTTTCCGTTATTATGTTGGCATGTGCGTAAGCTTCATTTTATTCTCTATTCGATTATAAAATTTCGTGAGTTTTCATATAATTTCGAATCACGATTTTTAGTGTATAAAAGTATGGTGCATGAAACGACACCTTACCTCATCTCGGACTCATCAAACTGCACGTATCTTGTATTTTCTAGTGTCACCTTCCACATCTGATGACATATGGGGACTACAATAGTGTCTATATACCTGTGCCTCATTGCTGGCTGTTCAAGAGTGAATTAGTAAGAAGGGACTTCTCGGTACATCCTCTGTTGGCCAGTAATGTAGATTCCTGTATAGTTACCTGTTCTCTACTTGACATATCCAAGAGGGAATCAGTAAGAAGGGATGTGTTTCAGCACCACCGCTACAGATCACTTGCAATGAAGCAGTAATTTGATACTGTACGCTGTTCCTTAGCATGACTGATCGAAAGGAAATCAGAAAGGACCTGTTAGTACATTCGCTTCTGCTCAAAGCACCTGCAATATAGAAACGATCTATTCTGAAGTACTGGCGAGTTGAGTTCTGTACTGGTACGTTGTCTTCAAAACACCACCAACCATTGGCAGCCTTAATCCTTCCACCTGACCTGAATACGCGGGTATAAATTTGATCAATACTAAAGAGGAGAACCTGTTAGGAGGCATCTGACTGTGAAGGCAGCAAGGAGAAAGGCACAGGAGGGAAGTGCATGAACCCAAGCTGATAACAAGATAGTGAGAGGTGGAATGAAACATGAACGTGATGCGAAGGACTTAGAAATAATCATATAAGTCCGTAATGAGTCCAAAGTGAGTCAGTTAGTAAAAAAAAGAAAAAAGAAAGGAAAAAACGAATAAAATAGGGTATGAACAGAATTGAAGGAAAGACTCAAAATTAGTCATAAAAACTCGAAAGAAGGTGATTCCCGAATTGAAATGCATAAAAAAAAAAGATAAGAATATTACAAGAGGAAGAAATATTACGTGACAGAAACAGTCACTGCGCACAGAGGGAGATTCAGCAGGAGGAGGAGAAAGAGGATAAGGTCGAGTGGAATTGGAATAGTGTCTTTGATGCATGTGCCCACCTACCCCACAGTGGCTATAAATAAAGGAGTCGGTCGGTAGCGTGAGAGGAAGAGGAGAGTCGGTCGGTAGGGAAAGGTTGGGAAGGCAGGGATGGGGCTGCGGGCTCTCCCTCAGTCACTTGGCCTTGAGGTGCTCATAGCCACAGCAGCAGGTCTCCTTCCCCTCTTTGTACGAGTGCATGATGTGAACTTTTACGACACAAGACTGCCAGTAGCTGTGTGTGTGTGTGTGTGTGTGTGTGTGTGTGTGTGTGTGTGTAAACTTGAATGCTGCCTACCTTTTCTGCCTTTCTGTGTGTATGGGTGTATACGTGTAAAATTCATGGACTAACTAACTCTCTCTCTCTCTCTCTCTCTCTCTCTCTCTCTCTCTCTCTCTCTCTCTCTCTCTCTCTCTCTCTCTCTCTCTCTCTCTCTCTCTCTCTCTCTCTCTCTCTCTCTCTCTCTCTCTCTCTCTCTCTCTCTCTCTCTCTCTCTGTGTGTGTGTGTGTGTGTGTGTGTGTGTGTGTGTGTGAGTGGTTGGGGGGATACGTATGCGTGTGTACGTGTGTGCGTGTGCGTATGACGCTTTGTACTTCACTATCAACCAACTCGTAATGACCTACTTAAGGCTCACACACACACACACACACACACACACACACACACACACACACACACACACACACACACACACACACACACACACACACACACACACACACACAGAGTAAGTAAGGCCTTTAAACCCGAAACAATAGCTCATTACATAAACAGAGAATTAACGAGAATATCACAAGACTCCTCCACTGTTTCTATGCAAATGGTAAGCGAGTGATGAGGATCCCAAAGCAAACACACACTAAATCAACACGGGATAGGAAGTAAGCGGGGAGAGACTGGCACTGTAACCAAACACACGTGCACCGTCTCCCTAAAACTAGTGATAGAAACCAGCTGGAAAAATAAGATAACGTAAAATAATAATTAAAACAGTGAAGGAATACCGTTCAATTACCCTGCTGTACTAAAGGGCCGCCGTGGTACAGTGGAACCATGCGTGCTTTGGGGTCCGAGAGGTCTCCAAGCGCACGGGTTCGAATCTTGTCCACGGTCCGGGTGTAGGTTGGGCTTTCTCACTCGGGGCAATAGTTTTCTAGCGGGTGGGCTTTCAGATAAGAGGTACCCCCAAAAAGTACCCCCTTTAGCCCATAAATTCCCGTGAAAAGCACACGATATAAATAAAAAAAAAAGGAAAATTCTACTACTACATTGCACCAAAGTTAATAGGATTATAATTTGTAGTTAATCTTCAATATTTTTATTATTCGAATGTATGTAAATGGAATGATGATTCTATTTTTTTTTTTTTTTTTTTAATGGAAAACGAGGAAAAAATAACGAGATTATTTGAAATATAATACTTATCGTTATAGAACGGATAAAAATTAGGCAACCATAGACAGAATGATATATATGAAGATTTCTCTCCAACATACCAAAAAAGGATAAAAAAAAACAATAAAGTAAAAATATAGATAGACAAAACATGTAGCTAGGAGAAAAAGTAACACATGAAAGGGAAAACTAACTAAAAATCTAGCTGTAAATGTAGCTAGAGAAATTAACAGATGAAGGACCAAGCTACTGATTAACGGACTCCCAAGAGATAGGAGACAGAAAAGGAGAGTAAAGTTTCAGTAAATATTACCACTCCTGTCATAAAAGTACATGGCTCATAATGAAAGGACTGGGTGATAGAACGTGGACAAAGGGGGACAGGAAGATCCTTTTGAGAAGGACATGAGGGAGAGAAAAATCAAGATTGAGGTAAAGGGAAGAGGACAGAACCGCCACCACTAATAATGGCAGCTCATCACCATTCCAAAAGTATGGTTTTACTTCAATGTATGACGTAATCTTTTAGGAATATGTAGATAATGAAAAGAAAATTTCATTTTCATTTGCAAGCAGTTTTAGGAGTCTGCGGAAGAGAAAGACTGTTTTCTTTTGATGGTTTGGTTGGCGTGCCTGGCAAAGTGTGCCTCGCGGGTGTTACGCTTTTAAAATGATAGCGGGCTAATGAGGCGGCGCGTATCGATATCCTGGAATTACACACCTCAGGGCAAAGAGAATGGAGACTCTTTGTCTCCAGTGAAAGGATTTCTAGCTAAATTAATTCTAAAGTATATTATGACTATCAATTCTAAAGAAAAAGAAACGGAACACCACTGTAAAACTACAATCTGAGAAACACACACACACACACACACACACACACACACACACACACACACACACACACACACACACACACACACACACACACACACACACACACACACACACACACACACACACACACACACACACACATACATATATATATATATATATATATATATATATATATATATATATATATATATATATAATTAGTCTCTTTACTTGCAGCCTCAAAATTGTTTAATTGTTATAATTAACCGCTGGTAAAACACTCATTTTCTCAAGTTGCACCAGTAGGCAGCGCCACCAAGACCCGGCACCTCATCTTTAAACCATTAATTCGTCACGAACAGTATAGTTAGTCAGTTCTTCATCTGCGCTGAAATTTTGAAGTGTTACTGATTTTCTTTGTGTAGATATTCACACACACATACTCATATCACATTTTATGTGATCTGAATATATTTTTTTCCCACTTATTTTTACACACACACACACACACACACACACACACACACACACACACACACACACACACACACACACACACACACACACACACACACACACACACACACACACAACAACAACAACAACAACAACAACAACAACAATGCGACATGATTATCTGAATTAACTTTTACACCTTTAATTAACATGTATTTCATAATCCCAATCACAAGGTATTGCTTCATACAAACACTTTGTTGTTCACACTTTTTCGCTAACACCAAACATTTACATTTTACTCGTCAGGTCTTCGTTATAACAGAAAATATGTCTAGCCTTATTTTCAACTTATTTTTAGTACAGAGTTCAGTGAAGTTTGTCGAAATGGCTGCCGCACCTTATTGTAAATGTTTGCATACAGACCTGACTCCCAAATTTGTCTGGGTGTCCGTTTGTCTGTATGTTTAACTGTCTGGCTGTCTGTTTGTGTGTCTCTGTCTGACTGTTTCTCTATCTAATTGCCTGTGCTTGTCTCTTTGTGTCGGTTTGAGTGACCCCTACCCCCCATCTCTCTCTCTCTCTCTCTCTCTCTCTCTCTCTCTCTCTCTCTCTCTCTCTCTCTCTCTCTCTCTCTCTCTCTCTCTCTCTCTCTCTCTCTCTCTCTCTCTCTCTCTCTCTCTCTCTCTCTCTCTCTCTCTCGTTCAGCATTCAAGCTAAAATCATCTTCATCCTCAGCATTGAAGCCCTCCAGTGACCAAAGTTGTGATGGAGACCTTCAGAGAGTGACTGATTTGTTTATAAGGATATCGTATTGGGTGCACAGTTCCTCCCAGACTGTGAGCAAAGTTATGGGCTTTCTCCCTCTCTTCAAAGGTGCCGGGAGGGTATAGCTTTCTCGCGCGCCTTTTTTCCGACGGGTGGCATCAAGGGAATACAATTAATTGGCACGATTCATAGCAGGTCTGGAGGGAGGTTGGTTTGTATTGATGTAACGTGCGAGTTGGGAATTGATCATCGGTTGGGGATCTTCGTTATTAGATTAGTTGAGTTTAGGTAGCCGCTGATGTCTCACTGTTTGCTAACTCAGAATGGCTTTCCTCTTGTGGCCTCTCTCATAGCAATTGAGGGATCTGCTCTTCTGGATTTACGTTACTGGTCTTGTTGAGTCTTAGTGTTTGCTAGCTGAGGATAGCTTGTGTAGTCTCCTGTAGCAATGGTTCGTGTGATGTGCCTGTTACTACATTTTGTACGACTAGGAATCTACGTTATTTGATTTAGCCATTCTATTCAATCCAAACGCTGACAACACGTGTTCACAGACTGGTATTTGCTACGTGTAGTCTCTCCTCTAGCAATGGTTCGTGTGATATGCGTGTTACTAGATTTTGTACGTCCAACAACTGATCACTGACTAGAAATCTACGTTATTGGATTTTTCTAGTGTAACCAACGCTGACAACATGTGTTTGCAAGAGAAGGAGAGGGGAATGGTTTGTTTCTTGTGGTTTCTCTCGTCTCTTTATAGTTGATAGTTATCTTGGAATCTGCGTTACGTGTGTCAATCCTGCATTTGAGACCACGTGTTTGTTATCTGAGAAGCTGAATTAATGTATTGACTCTCAACGAAATACTTTAACTTTCTATAGTTTTTTTTTCGCTCGGAGTTTGTAGAGTGTGACGTGTCAGGATTCCTTAAAGTATAGAGTTACCTACACACTTTCCTCAAGGTTTTTTTTTTTTTTCAGTCATCAAGATGGTTAGGTCATATAAATGAATAAGTTTTTCCTCGACTGTCTTTTGTAACCTTCACTTTTCACCTTTATTGATAGTAGGTATTCTCAAAATTTCCCCTTTTCTCCCGTTCTATTCAACAATATGTAACGAATCAATTGAGTTTTTCCTTTAGACTTCTTAACTCTTTATCCTTCACCATCTGAGCTGACACCAAAGAAGTAACTCGGCAAAAAAAATTCATCAGGTTAAGGTTCCTTTTTTTTTTTTCTCCTTTCCTCCTCTTCTATTCAACACTATATAACGAATCAATTGAGTTTTTCCCTAATTTCCTAACCATTTAACTCTCACCTTCTGACATGACACACCAAATAAGTAACTCGGCAAAGAACTCATCAGGTGGGCGTTCTTTGCTTCTTTTCTCCCTTTCTCTCTTTCTATTCACCAATATATAACTAATTAATTGAGTTTCTCCCTTAACCCCTTCATTACCAGGACACGTCTTCATAATTATTTTGGCAGTTTTTTACAGCTTCGGAAACTCATGTGGGGATTAAAATGATGAGGACTTTGGACCATTAATCTTCTGACCCCCATAGATCCTTGCTGGTGTAAATAAAATCATCTAATCACACCAAAAAAACTCATGGTAAAAATGCGTCACAGTACTGAAGCGGTTTAAATTTTCTAACCCTTTAACTCTCACCTTCTGACCTGACACAGTAAAGAAGTAACAGCAATAAAATCACCAAGTTCAGAATCTTTGCTCGTGACTAGGCAGACTTCCTCTAAGTGGTTCGCGGCAAGATGGCGGAGGGTTGTGAACTTGATCCGATTAAATAAGCTCTCCTAATGCTGACGATGGTTTTCACGGAGGTTTATATGTTTGCAGTGATGGTTTAGCAAGAATTCTTTATCCTTCCTTCAGTTGAACTTCTTTTACTTTTCACTCACTCATGAATTAACAATTATTTTCTATTTCCTATCACATCTGTCTCTACTTACCTGTGTAGTCCAAAACGCGGAGCAAATCTTTGTCCCCGAATAAAACATAAGGCAAGGAAAGGGAAGACAAGATGCAACAAGACGCAAGGTAGACATATAACAGGTTGGCTTCCTCTAAGTGGTTCGCGGCAAGATGGCGGAGGGCTGTGAACTTGATCCGATTGTCGAACGTGCGATCCTCTGTCGGATGCCACTCAGGGAGAGAAGTAGCGCTCTCCCATAATCCTTTAATCCTGTAAACGCTCCATAACCTCACCTGATGGCCGTTCTATCGTCCTTTTTTCTTAAGTCCCTCAGCATCTGTTGTGTTTATTTGCTTCTGTGCATATCAATGGAAGATACACGTAGTTTTTTTTTTTCATGTGTGTATGTAAGTGAGAGAGAGAGAGAGAGAGAGAGAGAGAGAGAGAGAGAGAGAGAGAGAGAGAGAGATTTCTAAAGCTTTAAGATAGTTCCTGGCGATAATAGGAACTTTAGCTTAATGAACGCCTCTGTCCTTTATGTACCAGTATGTATTAACGTTTTAAACAGAGAGAGAGAGAGAGAGAGAGAGAGAGAGAGAGAGAGAGAGAGAGAGAGAGAGAATTAACTTGGTTCGAATGCCTGACCTACTGGAGACTGTGATGGCTTGTACTGAAGTTCCTGACATGATATCCTAAGGTTACCAAATGGAAACTTTATACGGAGTCATGAGTAAAAAACCTGGTCGTGTGTGTGTGTGTGTGTGTGTGTGTGTGTGTGTGTGTGTGTGTGTGTGTGTGTGTGTGTGTGATGTCTCCCCACGGCAGATACATAAATAAAAACTCCCCGCCTTGTCTTTACGTCCACTACGCCCATGTACTATGAAAGAATCACAAAAAAACATATCGGGTCGAAAGAGTGGAGGAACCTACACTCGCATCCTAGTCCACTGCCCTCTTCTACCATCACGGGACAGGGAGCGTTCAGGATTTTTGTTTCTATCGGCGTTGTGCTTCCCTTCTGGCTCCAAAATGGCCCTGACTTATAAAAAAAAAAACTACTCTGAATGGTGCTTTGACTCTTTTTTTGACTCCGTACCTGCCATGGATGCCACCTCGCGGATAGGTTTAAAAAATGAGTAAATAAAAGCTGTGTGTGTGTATAGTTATTTTCATAGATACCCTTTTTTTCATGGCTTTTGGAGTTCACTGGTTATAGTTACCTGTATCTTGTTCATTTAGGAAGGCTGGGAATTTCAAGAGTACCCATGTGTTTGACGAGAGGTGTGATTATTATGTTATTTAAAGTTTGGTACTAAAATAAGACGAAAACAGGAAAGCGAAAGGTCTAAATGGGCTGCTGGTTGCTTGACTATGTGTGTGTGAGAGGAAAGAGGGTTCTACTGACTCGGATATATCGAAATTAACTATACATGTTAGTAAACAATAGACACCCTGTAGTCCTCAAGTACAAGCCATCGCATTGATAAATCATCCTCTTAAATCAAATTACTCCTTTTCCCAGAATTTCCCTCCTAGAAATGTTTCCACTCCAAGATTTAGTTGAGATCGATGTGAGAAGTGTTTGTGTCCTGCCCTGATTTGAGAGTTACTGGAGAATAGCCCCACTCCTTCCACTTCCCCTTACCACCCGTCCTCCCCTCCAATGCCCCCATCTGTCCAGCTCGATACGTAAACAAATTCATATTTTACGTGACTGTAATTTATTCCAGTGAGCTTAAGGAGCAAGTTTTACATAACCCAACCATGCCTTCCTGTTTGTGTATTGTTATTTTTAAGATTCATCATAGATTTTGTTATAAGTTTTCATGCAAGGAATTTTTACTACTTTGTTATTCGAGTTATCTTTATCTTTTATGTTATGAAATAATACATAACAAATACGCTATCTTCAATTGCTATCACAAAACCTTTTTTCAATCACATTCAACTGCTTAGAATTAATTTATTTACATCAGCAATAATCACTCATAGATAGCCTCTGTAAGTAAGGAAAATAAAATAATTCCTTTCGTCTCCTGTTGTCTCTGTGCAAATATTATGAGTCTTAACAAAGGACAGTTTTAAGAGTGAAAGGATTAACACAACGCGACATTTGAAGATTACACATCTCGGCAAGAGCGAGGCGCCAATGTTAAGAAGCGGAGAGGCAACGAGGAGGGAGGACCGGAGTTACTCTATCAGACAGCCGTCCATTTATGCCACCAAACCAAACATATTTTCCCCTTGGGTGTGATAGAATTGAAAGTGAACATTGCTGCTTTCACCTGCATGGCGGATCTGCGATATTTTAACTCCGTAGTGTTTTCAAATACTTCTAGCGTGTAATATTATCGATGAACAGAAGGCGGAAGTACTTCAGAGATATTGGTAGTGACAGGAAACATCCACGGGAAGGGGCGTGTGTTCTGCCGCGTTGATCCTCGGCGTGCATCAGTATTCATTGACCTTTGATGTCAACTACAACTGGACGCATATTTTCCTACAAAACCTCCGTATTTTAAATGTGATGGTTCTCTCTCTCTGTCTTTTCGTGTTGGTGCAAAAGCGCTGCAGACTTTGTTGTAAATAATAGAAAAAGGAATAAGTTTCGATCTAAATGAACAAAGAGTCATCCTTTGTGATTGTTCAGGACTTTGTTGCGTTTCATGCCATCCATATTTCCTCACTTATTCTTTTACGTTATCTTCAGAATATGGTAATGTAGAAGTTTTCATGATAAGAATTCTTAGTCCTCCACCATCCTTCCTCTTTAATTCACATCTTTTAACAGAAATACGTAGCCATTTCTTATAAAACCCAAAAGTTCGGGAACAAATCAATAAGTATTTGCATCTGAACGACTTTTGACTTTTCGTACCCTTTGCCATCTGCGTGTGTGTGTGTGTGTGTGTGTGTCCGTCAGTCCGTCCGTCTCTCCATCTACTTATTTGTCAATGCTCTTTTCTACATTTAAAGCACTCATATTTTAGTCCTCGAATCGCGCCAAGACAATAATTTCATTTCATCTCATTCCAGTTCATTCCTACCCATACTATTCCTGCCTAGTCCAGTCCAGTCTATCCCATTCGACTGCACCCTATTCTCTTCCTGCCCATTCCGGTCCAGTCCAATCCATTCCAATCCAGTGTAGTCTTCCAGGCGAGGCAAGGACAGGTTACACTCCCCCGTCACTTCTTTCTCTGGTATTACTCACACAGTATGTATCTTTACAGGCAGCTCAGCCAATACATCCTCCATACATCGTGTCCGCCCACTCATTCTCCTTCCTATACATTCTTTCATCAACACTGTGTCTGCTATTGGGAGAATTATAATGGTGGAAAACAGTAATCATGCACCACGAAGTAAAAACTGGTTGCTCATTCATCTTGCTGAAAGTCATGTAGGTAACTTCTGAGATGCCAACTAAGGATTGAACGAGAGAGAGAGAGAGAGAGAGAGAGAGAGAGAGAGAGAGAGAGAGAGAGAGAACGTGTGTGTGTGTGTGTGTGTGTGTGTGTGTGTGTGTGTGTGTGTGTGTGTGTGTGTGTGTGAGCGCGTGTGCGTGTGTGTCCGTCCCACAACTAAATTTCATATACAAATTATAATTGAATAATACAAAATATCAAATTAAACATTGCTTGCTGGTGGATCCTACTCTCTCTCTCTCTCTCTCTCTCTCTCTCTCTCTCTCTCTCTCTCTCTCTCTCTCTCTCTCTCTCTCTGGCAGTCTTCAGTTTTATAATGGAAAATATCCAGTATATTTATTTGTCTGTCTGGCATCATTAGCGGGCTCTTTAAATCTGCTGCAATTTCCTGATAAATATATATATGTGTATTTCTTTTTTTTACCTTCGCGTTATTTCTTGTGTTTATTATTGCATTCATCATTCCCTGGGCAGTGACTAGATTAGTGGGGACTTAGCGTTTGTGGTGGAAGTCAAGGCATAATTCAGTAAGACAGAATTGAATAAGAGCTCTCACCTTCTCTCTCTCTCTCTCTCTCTCTCTCTCTCTCTCTCTCTCTCTCTCTCTCTCTCTCTCTCTCTCTCTCTCTGATTTGACCTTGACCCTTTGGAGAACTGTGTGTGTGTGTGTGTGTGTGTGTGTGTGTGTGTGTGTGTGTGTGTGTGTGTGTGTGTGTGTGTGTGTGTGTAGCTGTATGTACTTTCGTTATTCCTGTCTTTTTAGGGAATATCGTAGCGAACTGTTGTCTCTATTTACAATATAAAAATTCTAGTCATGAAAGTAAGTTGCTCAATAATCGATTTACTCAAGCTATTATTTTGGTCGTAAATTTTATTATGCTGTCTTTGTTCATAAGTTTGAAAAAATAAACCGTTTCCCTAAAGTTATTATCTATTTTCTCTCCTAACTTTTTATAACAATATTCCAGTTCTTTTTTTTTTTTTTTTGGACTTAAGTAAGAGTGTTTTCTCCTTGCACATACTACTGGATATTGTGAACTGCGCATTAAAGAATGTTTCCACTCATATCTGTAAATAATATGTCAGTGTCTTTCGCTACAAAACATCTACTACATCAGTTTTTTTGTTCTTTTAAATACTAAACATGGATATTGTGAACTGCGCAATAAAGAATGTTTCCACTTTATCTGTAAATAATCTGTCAGTGTCGCTACAGAATATCTAGTACACCAGTTTTTTTTTTTTTTTCTATTGAATACTGAACAACATGGCTTCGTAAAATATGAGAGAAAACCAATTATACAACTTTTAAACTTGTTTTTCTCGTGATACTTGTAACAAAAGTTGCTCGCGTATCCAGAGGGTAAAGTTGATTCTAGAAAGAGCTATAACAAAAAATCTCTTCCAAGTATTTTATAACAATGCTGAGCGGCAGTTGGATTGCATATAAAATGGCTCGCCTTGGTGTGAATTGATGTCCTCTATAGTAAAAAAGATTCCAGAGACCACTTCAACGTAACTGTAATAAAGTTCTGTACTCTGTGGAACTTTATTTCGATGATGGCGTTTTTTAGATATGTTGCTTGAAGTATTGGTGCTTCTGAGGTTATGAACAGCATAGTTTTTTTTTTTTTGTATTCAACTGTTCTGTACATAAACCTTAAAACTTTGTCCTAAACTTCCTGTAGTCTTGTCATGCTTCGTTTGGTTACCACTTTCATCACCAACACCACCACCATCGCCATCACTACAGGATTAAGCTCTCCCTCAACCTTCACCAGTTATCTCGGAAACTCTTCACTTTACCTCTACGTCACGCACTCCATCTGTCTTGCCTCCTTTAACCATGACAAGACCTCCATTCTCTAACTCCATTATCTATTATCAGTTCGGTGTGTGAATTTCCTTTGTTCTTCTCTGCTGTGTGCACTTCGCCGCCGCCCAGCAGTTGATAGGGAGGCGTGCATGCGTTGGCCACGTCCATTAAGTTCCAGCTACCATTTTTGGCGGCAGAGTAGCGAGTGTGGCCTAAATTGTGGGTACGCTGAATTGTGGTGTCACTCAGAGTTAGTGGGAGTGGTACGAAATTTCCTTTCTTTCCAGCGAGGCGGCGGGTGACTAGGAGGTTCAGTGGGTCTTCTTTGATATTAAGTAACTGTGGTGCCTTTACGCTTCTTTCGGTTGCCTCGTTAGGTCTCGTCGCAGCGGGTCAGCTTTCTCTTACGTGCTCGGTTTTTTTAGGCTTTCGTCTGCCAGATTTGTTGCAAGTGTATCTTCTTTCACTGCATCAATAAAACTTCTACGTATCTTTTTCCTACTGTATAGATTCGAGTGTTGATTTTAGAAGTTGGTAAAGGAGGAAAGGTTGGTGAAGATGAGGAGGTGAAAAAAAGAAGAGAAAGAAGAAGAAATAATGATAATTATATATAATAGTACGAGTAACAGTCAGGGATAGAAAATCTTTACACATGAATAAGTAAACAAAAATAGAGAAAAAAATAAGAAAAGAGAAGCAAAGACAAGACATGACAGGACAAAAGAAAAATTAAACCTGATACAAACATGAAATTAGAGAAGATCACCCTCCGCCATGTTTCTTTTTTCTATATATATATCTAAGTCACCTCAGTTTCATCCACCTAACGCACACAAATTTTCTGCGTTCTCTCCTGTAACCCACATTACAAGTATATTCACTCTCACTGTATCAATATGCACTCCGCCATGTTTCTTTTCTCTCTATATATCTAAGTCATCACAGTTTCACCCATCTAACACACTCAAATTTTCTACGTTCTCTCCTGTAACCTACATTACTAGTATATTCACTCTCACTGTATCAATAAATTTTCTCTCACTTCTTCCTCTCTTTTCCCTTGTTTGGTAAATCCATCTCGCGCCTTCTCCTCATTACACATTCCTCGTATCTCTTCTTAGCATTGTAAAACCAGCTTAGTTTCACCTCTGTAGCTTTGACTCTTGATTGATGTACTGTGCATGTGTTTATCCTCTGATGTTTTCTTTCGTTGTTCCGCCTGGCCACGTCACTCATAAAATAACACTTGTGCTTTAGGTATTTCTAACGAATCTAAGTTGGGATATTCTTGTTCTAAATTGACAGTTAAAGAAATGAATTTGATAGATAGGGAGTATTGCTGTGACGGACTGGAATAGGTGGGCTGGTAGGATAAATTGAGTTTGAATGGAAGTGCTCTTGATCAAAACTAACACCACACTTTAATAAACAAATGTATATGAACTTTTGTTGCGATAGACTACGATAGCCGGACAGTCCACTTATTCCAGGAAACGTAAAGATCAAAGGTGACAGACTAAGGATTAGGTAGATCTGAATAGAGATTGGTAATGAACGTGACTGTCAAGGTCGCTGGCAGATAATGAGGAAAAAAGTTGCTGTCAGTCACTATTTGCAGTTGATGATTGTGTGAAGAGAGAGAGAGAGAGAGAGAGAGAGAGAGAGAGAGAGAGAGAGAGAGAGAGAGAGAGAGAATCAGTTAATTGGTATTATATAGGTTAAATGTCACGTATTATATCTTTCTGTTTAGTTTTATTTTTTTTCAATCAGCGTTTCCTGTTCACCATTTTCATTTATTTTCCTCACGCTTGACAACATTTTTCATTAAGCAAATGCCCCGGTTATGAAACAGAGGAGAGCGCTGAGGGAGTGAGGCGATTATGAAAGAAAAAAGGCAAAATAAACAAGCAAGAAAATACAGAATACAAAAAACAAAAAAAAATAGTCGTGTCAAAATTTATCTTCCTCTGATGCAATTTCCATTTTACCACACACACACACACACACACACACACACACACACACACACACACACACACACACACACACACACACACACAACTAGTTCGTTTCTTAGTGCTGGAAGAATCCTCGTATTTGTAAACTTTCAGGCCAAAAGCTCATTGTTTCTGGCTTGACTTGATGCCTTGTCAAGGTGTACCATAATTAGCATTTACACACTGCAACGTCTAATCAAAGTCAAGGTGTGGATTTTTCAGAACCAAACTTATTTCGTAACCTGTTATCTATCCAATGGTACCGCGCTGGCCTGCCATTGCTAAGGTCGGCAGATAGTCTCGCTTGTGCTCGTGAGTATGCTATGTCCTTTTGCGTGTAAAAATATACCGTGCTTTCTCCTGTGTGTGTGTGTGTGTGTGTGTGTGTGTGTGTGTGTGTGTGTCCATGTTTAAGCTGTTTACTGGGAGGTTACTGCTGTGGTTGGAGCTCCACTACGGGAGTTGGGTTCACCTGGCTGTCGTTCTGGAGAGCATTATATGTGAACCGGAACTAAAACCAACGAACATTAGCTTGACCTTTAAGAGTTATTTAGTGTCTTTCTTCTCAGGCCAATGAGTAAGTGAGCTGGTGAACTGGCCAGTGTCCCGACAGTGGAATGTATATAATGTGGTTATCAAGAAGCGTCAGTGATAGGCAGCAGTGTTGGTTGAATTATAAAGCAGTGTATGGTGTGGTTGTGTGAATGATGATTGTGGTAAGACGTGGGTATGTTAGGTGGATAATGAGTTAGTGAACTGCCCCGTGTCCTGACAATGGTGGATATGGATTCGTGTGGTTATGAAGGAAGCGTCAGTGTTGGTTGAATTATAAAGCAGTATATGGTGTGGTTGTGTGAATGATGACTGTAGCAAGACATGGGTAAGTTAGGTGGAAGAGAGTGTTATGGGTGATGGACTTAGATGTATGGGTGGAGGTGGTAGAGTGAACTGGATCTATTGACTGGATGATATATGGTGGGGGTGATATTTGCGTGAAGGTGCTAGCATGGTGTGGACGTGCTAAATGGATGATAAGGGAGTGAATGGTATGATAAAAGACAAGCATTCCACTGCATTGGTGTACGGAAGAGGTGGATGAGTGATACATTGGATGGAGTATAGTGATTTAGATGCCTTGGGTGGATGATGGGATGGGTGTAGTAGCTAAATGGATAACGACGGTTGGAGTAACTGAATGGATAATAGAGTATTGTATTATAAGGATAAAGACTAGGAGATAGAATGATAAATAGACGCCCCAAACAGACTAGCAGTAAATAGAGGTAGGGGACAAGTAGCCGTACCAAATAAACTAGCAGCAAATGGTGCGGTTATACGCCTGAGTGAATGAGTGAAGAGGGGCTAACACGAACACACAGGATGAAGCAGGGAGGCATGCTGGTTGAATGACTGAGTGATAGGGTAGGAGAGGGTGATGGAAAGGATGCCCGTGTAGCATTGCAGGACAAGGGTGTGCTAACGAGGTGGAGTGCTGGGGAGGCCTACATGGACTTTCGAAGGGACGTAGATTTCCAGCAAGACCCTCTGCATCTTTGATTCCTCGCGCTACCCTCGCCTCCAGGAAGGGTTCCCGGAGGACCCTTCCTGGAAGATGACCATCCGCAAAGCTTTGACGAGAAGGGACAGCTTCACTAAAGTTGGGACGGAGAGAGAGAGAGAGAGAGAGAGAGAGAGAGAGAGAGAGAGAGAGAGAGAGAGAGAGAGAGAGAGAGAGAGAGAGAGAGATACAGACGGATTTGAATTTTTTCCAAATATACAAGAGACATTCAGACAGACAGACAGAGAGATGAGAGAGAGATAGAGACATTAGATAGATAGATAGAGAGAGAGAGAGAGAGAGAGAGAGAGAGAGAGAGAGAGAGAGAGAGAGAGAGAGAGAGAGAGAGAGAGAGAGAGAGACCCAGACAGACAGACAGAGATTTTCAGGTGGAGACGGAAGGATATATCTAATAGAGGGCAGGAAGAGAGGCCCTTCATCTTGCCCCAGATAGGGAAGGAATCCATTAAAGTTTAGGGTGGAGAGGTAAACCTTCATCGAGTCTTGGTTAGGGAGTGTGAGCTTCAAGAAGATAAGGGTGTGGAAGCTTATCTAATCCGTGGTGGAAGAAATAGCTTAATCTTTTTAGAGTTAGAGAAAAATTCTTCTAGTCCAGATTTAGAAGGATCTTTTTTTTATTCTTAATTAATTTTTAGTGTAATCATCATTAAGCATTTTGTTTATTCATTCTTTTTCTTTATTTTCTTCATCTTTTGGTTAATCTCCTTTACACATTCACGTTTTTTTTTTTTTATTTAACATGAGCATTACTTATATTTCATGAATGGCCTTATGTTTCATCATTTCCTTTTATTTTTAATTGTTTTTTCCAATATATTCGGTTCCCTTCGGCATTAATGGACAATGGCAGTTTGTTTTCCTCATTGTCCTCATATTGTTTGTCGGCTCTATTGTATTTTCCCTTCCTTTTTTTCATTCTGCGTACAAAGTTTTAAGTCCTTTTAATTAAGCTCCTCCTTTCAAAATGTATACAAAAGATCCCTCCAATATTATCATTAAGGCTTTATTTTCATCACCCTGTAACCACGCTCTCTCTTTTCTCTCTTCAAATATGCTCTAAAAATACCAATCCTTATTTTTTCCCTCCTTTCCCCTTCATCGGATTTGCAAGGAGCGAGACACTCCATAACTAAGGAAAGAGAAACCACTCTACATACTTTCCTTCCGGGAGACCAAAGTTCCCAAGCCGCTGTCGATCACCGGCAGGAATTACTGTTGATCTTAGTGTGGGGGTGGAATCGTTACGCAGACTGGAGGAGAAGCGCTGGTAGGAGAGAGTGAGTGTGAAATAAGAAGGATTTCAGCTATTCTCAAGTTTACTCTCTCTCTCTCTCTCTCTCTCTCTCTCTCTCTCTCTCTCTCTCTCTCTCTCTCTCTCTCTCTCTCTCTCTCTCGTGAAGTAAGAGGGATTTCAGCTATTCTCAACTGTACTCTCTCTCTCTCTCTCTCTCTCTCTCTCTCTCTCTCTCTCTCTCTCTCTCTCTCTCTCTCTCTCTCTCTCTCTCTTGTAAGTTCTCTTGTATATTTGAAAAAAAAATTAAATTCGTTGTATTCTGCTTTTTCTTTTTCTTTGTTATTGCGATTCGAGAAGGAAGAACTTGTGCCAAGCGACATTTAGACTGCATCCTTCATGGAGTGACTCGAGGACACACTGAAATCATGGTGGATAATTTACCTAACTTCAGAAACTTTCAATCTTGGTTTTTTTGGTTTTCGCAATTAACTTTGTGGTGAGAGAGAGAGAGAGAGAGAGAGAGAGAGAAAATACTCGTAGTGTGTGTGTGTGTGTGTGTGTGTGTGTGTGTGTGTGTGTGTGTGTGTGTGTGTGTGTGTGCGTGCGTGCCAGCCAGCCAGCCAGCCAGCCAGCAGAGTGGGAATGGAAAGTACCTACATGTCATACCTTCAAAGCATTTTGCTCACATCCTCTTCCCTTGCTCAGTCTTCAGTTGTGTAAAACTTTCCCCCTCCTTGCTGGACCGGCTCCGCCCTTCCCGCGGCTCAGGCCAACCCTCGCTTCACCCTCATCGTTCGCGATAAAAGGAAGACGAAACGAGGGCACCACCCGCCTGGCAGTGAATCGAGTTTATGGTAGTGGATGTCGAGGGTCCTCAAACACGGGCACCGGGACCCAGAACTGCAGGCTGTCAAGAAATACTGGGAGTCCCGCTTGAATAAGGTGGGAATTTATTGACATTTGCAACTCATGGCTGATTGTGACAGGCAGTTCAGAACAAAATATCAACAGTTACCGATATAAAGCATCCCAATTGAGGGAAGACTGGCGTGCAAAAGTGTTTTATCACACGCAAATGGATGAAGTGTTCGCATAACGCTTTTATTGGCGAGGGAAGACTGTCATGTCACGTTATGCTCAACACGGCAAAGATGTCAGCCAGAGTCAAGCGGATTTACCCATGGCTGTGAGAAATAAAGTGCTTAGCGACAAGAGAAGGGAAGAGTTTGTTTTTTCCTGGAAAGTTATAAATAGATCGTGTTATCATGTCTCGTCGCAATCAGATGATTCAGTCAGCGTTTCAAAAATCACCATGGACTCTTTCTTAATTAAAAGGAAAGTGTAAAACAAAATTTCTGCACGATATGTTTTTGTTGGCAATGCATGACTGACGAGCAGAAAATTCGATACCTCCACATTTTAACGCTACTATTTTATACTTAATGCGGGGCGCACTTGATGACGGAACGGTAAATAATGCAAAATGTTTTCTAGTTACAGTTCCAAGTCCAAAATTCTCACTGGAAAGTCAACATAGTCAAGAAGACCACAGTATTGATGCGGAAGACTAACATACCTTGGCCAGCACTCCGCGTGTCTGGAGCTGTATGGTGTGAGTCAGAAGCAACACAAAGCTATCGACGTGTTCTGTGAGTAATGCGAGGAAGTAAAATGTGCTGACCCCAACCCACCTCACCTCAGAAAAACCAGTAATAAATAGTTCTTTTCCCTTTTGAGTGATGAAATTTAATCCTAGGTTCTGTCAGGTGAAAGCGTCAGTGTCATGCTGTCCGTTTTCTTTTTTTCTCTCTTCATTTTTTAGCGTTAGTTTTTTTTTTTTTTTCATTGCTCTTTTCGTGCCTAGTTCCATTTCACTGGCAGTCTGCGTGCATCCCGTGACCTTGGCCGCTCATCCAGGCTTGTAGAAGACAGTTTCAAGGACTGAGAAACCTTTCCTTAGTGTTTTTCTTTCCTCGTGCCTGTTTTTGTTATTGGTGGCAGAACAACACCCCATGAATCGTGTGCTAAAATATTCACATTACTTCAGGGCGCTGCGGTTGATGGTGGTGTGGGAGGCGGGGATGTGGAATGGTGTTGAATTCCACATTGCTCTTCATGTTTAGGTTTTATTTTTTTCTATTTTGTATCTCTCACACATGTATTTGTTCCTTTTTGTAATGTTTTTTTTTTTTGCGTTTTATTTAGTTAGCTGGATAGATATTCAGTTAGTTTCCTATTTATTTAATTTAATTCGTTATCGTCTACTTCATCTATCTATGTATTGTTATTTATCATTTCATCTATTTATCCTTTTTTTATAGTGTTGAATGCCTATCAAAAAAATGAACAAATAGATAAAAGAAGAGCTCCATCCATTTACATAATCAAACGCGTTCATCGGTTCCTGCTCGGCGCTCCATGACTGTCTGTCCTCACTAATTGTGTTAACTTTTACATCACAAACATCAGACAGGACCCTTCCCAGTGCCAATACAATGACCAATTTTTGCATTACTCCAAGTTCACCGAAGGAAAAAAAAATGGCATCGTGGTCTGATCTGCGGAAATGTACATATCATTCAAAAAATATATATACCTAGGCTAATTAACTCTATTAGATCCCGCTTTACCAGAGAATCATTGGAGGAAAATAGCTCTCCTTTGAAGTTACTGATAGAATTTTTGCATCACCTCGGTAATTCATCTCTGGATCGTAAAGGCAGCATCACTATTAATAATTCCCGAAGAATAGGTAAAAACAAGTCAATACCATATCCATTGTTTATTACTGCAGACTTGGTGACTAAAAGGTGGCGGTGTAGCAGTGATCTTTAGATGTTAACCCCTTTAGTACTGGGACGCATTTTTACCATGTGTTTTGGGTGTGACTAGACGATTTTATTTACATTGGGAATGATCTATGGAGGTCAGCAGATTAATGGCGATAGTCTTTAGTATTTCAATCCCCCACATGAATTTTTCAAGCTGTATAAAATCACCAGATAGTAACCAGAATGAATATGGAAACGCGTCATGGCACTTAAAGGGGTTAAAGAAGGGCCAATACCATATCCAGTGTTTTTTATTGCAGATTTGGTGACTAAAAGGTGGAATTGTGGTAGTGATCTTAAGGTGTTAAACGAGGAAGATGAAGACAGGAAGAAGGATGTTAAGACTGTTAGAGAGAAAAAAGAGGAATGATTTGCGTGTGTGTACCTGCATATCACCAAGTATTCTATTAACGTCACAAACAAGCAGGACGCAAACTCGCCAGCAAAGTCAACTAAAACTAAGACGCAAATAAGCCTTTTTCGTTTATATTACAAGACCTCATCAGAGCGGCTGTTTCATTAACTTTGGACTGCGAGTTTTGCGTCATGTATATATGGATACGTGCATGCGTTTGGCAGCTTTGTGTTTGAACTGCGTGAGATTGAAAAGTTTGCATGCTGAACTTGGCACAGATTGGCTCACCGCTGTCAGTGGAAGAAAAGATTGGGACAGGGCTTTGTTCTGAGGTGGACCAGTTATGGTTGAGAGGACAGAGAGACGGAGAGAGGGGCTTGGGGGGGGTTGAGGATGAAGGACCAAAAAGGTAAAGATAGTGACAGATAGGCAGATAGAAACAGAAATAGATAAACATATATACTGAGTAACAGAAACAAAGACAGACAGACAAACATACATATTGGCAGACACACAGAAAGGCACAGAAACAGAAATGGAAAAAGGTAGACAAATACACAGACGGAAAGAAGAAAGAAGGAAGCAAATCTTATGAAAGGCTAGAGGAAACACACACACACACACACACACACACACACACACACACACACACACACACACACACACACACACACACCAATACTTTACCCCGCGCCAAACCAGCAGCAATCCCAGTCTTCACTTTTTCTCACGTAAAATAGAAAAAAATGTCTTCTTAGCTTAAATTTACTTTGGTTTTAGAGCGTCATTCCATTTTTCACGGCCACTTCCCTCAGCCAACGCGATGCCTTTTCCGTTTACCACCAGCTTGACATATGCCCTGGCGTCGACTTACCTTCTTTTAAGCACCAAAGAACAAAGGCACACACTACCGTCTCACTATCACTGTAAGCCCAAGATCCCACTATTAACTACATCATAATTACCCACATGCATCATCCTACTGCCACCATTAGCATTACCAGGAGTGTCTTTCCAGGTAACTCCATTTCCTATTAGGCAATAACGCAGATACGAGAGCGTGCGCTAATCCTTCAAGGTTCAATAAGATTAATCAGATCACGAAGCCGCCATTGCACGACGACGGGTAGTAATATTAAACACAAATAGCTGCGACACGTGACAAATAATAAGATATATGCCTTTTGCGATAATACTATAATAGTAATTTCTTTTCACTACACGATCTCTTTCCGTGTGTGTGTGTGTGTGTGTGTGTGTGTGTGTGTGTCTGTGTCTTTGTGTTGCGATAACGCCATAAATCCATGATGCTCTGGTCGAGATTAGTCTTATGGAGCAGAGTTCACCGCGCCTTTTGGAGCTTACAGATCTATCTTTGATGTGTGTGTACGTAGAGAGAGGGAGAGGGGTCGTATGTGTGTGTGTGTGTGTGTGTGTGTGTGTGTGTGTGTGTGTGTGTGTGTGTGAATGGAGTGGGTGGATGTGTAGATGGCTTAAGGTGAGTGGATGGATGGATGGGTTGTGTGTGTGTGTGTGTGTGTGTGTGTGTGTGTGTGTGTGTGTGTGTGTGTGTGTGTGTGTGTAGCGGGTGTTTGTAGGTTGTTGTAGAGAGAGAGAGAGAGAGAGAGAGAGAGAGAGAGAGAGAGAGAGAGCCTTGTGTTGGGTATTTTATGAGGGAGGAACTATATATATATGGGGTGTGGGGCTTGTGGCTTGGAAGTGTGCGTGTATGGCCGTAGATTAGCGTTGATTGGGTGAATATGTACACGCACACTTCCATTTCCTTGACACATTACCTCCAGAATATTATAATACCTTTAACATGCATGAAAACAATTTATACCAGAGATCCCATTGAGTAACCGTCTATCTGTAAATGAGCACTAAATTTAAGTGGACTGAATAAAAAGACGAAGTTTCTTTATATACATTCATGGAGAAAATACAAGAGTTGAGTCCTTAATGGGAAGCATATCTGGTTGTCATATTTAACCTTTCCAATGCTAAACGAATTATTAAACTATTCTTTATTCTAACCTCTTATAAATATATGTATAGCGTAAATTAAACAAAATTAACTTTACGTTCTCTCTCTTCTCTTCTGTATCTCCACGCAAACCGCATTTTCGAGACTTTGGTTTAAGCAAGGACTATCAGTAAGTAGTATATCCCATGCCTCAAGTTACGGTATGAGAACCTGAGTAGTACTAGTATCTTCTTGTCAGTGATTACACTCTTGTGGAAACGATAATATTGTCAAGAACTTTCAGGAG